>NW_026517350.1:0-260835 GCF_026319265.1 Colletotrichum chrysophilum | reverse complement strand
ATAGTAGGCTGCACGCGAAAATTTGGTAAGAAATTGTTAGTACATCTTAACAATTTCTTAGCGGATTTTCGCGTGCAGCCTACTATAATTTTGCTAAGGTGATCGACTCGCTTGTCTGATCGACTCGCTTATCAACCACGTTACTAATAATATTATTATTAATATATAGTAATATAAAAGCATTAAATTATTATTTTTAATATCTTAACCTATATATATAGTTACTATTATTAATATTATTACTATTACTATATGAACTATATATAAATATCTTACAATATTTATTACTAATTTCTCTATTATTAAACTTTTTAAATATTTATTAACTAAGTATTATGTTTGTAATTTATTTATTTTTATTAGTAGTATTAGATTTATTTTAAGAAGCTTTAGATTAAATAATTAGTTTTATTAAGTAGTTAATATCTATTTATAATAAATAATATAATATTAATAAAGAGTTTTTAAAAAGGCTATAAAAATTATAATTAGTAAATAATAACTTATAAGTAATTTATAAGCTACTAAATATTTAATTTATTAAGTATTTATATTATAGTTTATTATTTTACTAAATAGTAATAATTATAAACCTTTTATTTATTTAGCTAAATAAGTTTAATTATTAACTAATCATAAAACAATCAATTTAAATCTTAAAAGCTTTAAATAGAAAATCTTATATCTCTTTAAGATATAGATTATTATAATATTATAGTAGTTTAAGAAGCTTTATATAATACTATATTTCTATTTTTTATCAATTTTAATAATATTTTTTATATTTCTATATTTTACTAGTAATATTATATTATAATTTATATTATTAAATTGTTTAATTAATATAGCTATTAATATTTATTAGTTTATAGTTTTTTTAGTTTTTAAATAGTAATATTGTTATAATTACTAATAGCTATAGATTTAATATTTTAAATATTATTATATTATTATTATTATTCAATATCTTTTTTAATATATCTAATATAATAATCTATAGATATATACTAATTAATAATAAATAATTAGTAAATAAATATAATCTATATAATAATAAACTTTTAATTTTAAATAAGCTAAATTATTGAAAAAGTTATTACTTCTATTAACTACTATTTACTCTAAAAAACCATATTAAGCTTTTTAGTATATTTCTATACTACTTAAAGCTATATAAACTATATACTAAATAGGTATATAAAGTTATATAATAGGTTTTTCTTTTATTCCTTAGTAAATATTATTTTAGTCTTTTATAAAAGCAAAATATACTTTTTATCAGTTAATTAATACAGAGATAAAATAACTAGTTATATTAATAATATTCTTATAAGTAAATTAACTATTATAAAAGCCTTAGATATGTACTTTATATCTCTATTATATAGTTATATATTTACATACTACTTTAACTATAATAATTAATAGTAATTAAGGTATTAGTAATAGATTTAGCGCGTTTTGCGTGCAATACAGAAAAATACGCATTATAGCGTAAAATAGGCTTTTTTTTTATGTTTTTGCATAAGCGGGGAAAAAAGGGGGGGTGGACGCTGTTAGTGCAACGGACTGTAATGCATGCAATCGGGGAGGGTTTCCTGGCGTAGGTTCCTCCCCAGGAGAGACGGGACTCGGGAGTGTGGTTGCCAAGACGAAGAGTGATCAATGCGTCGCATCGTGGGCCTGGGACTTGGAACTGGGGCCCGGGAGCGGCAGCACCGCCGCCTGCCATGGGAAGTGCAGACGGCCCAGGAACCGATGAAGCCCGGACCGCACTTAAGGTCATTCGAAGGCAAGACAGAAGAACACGGCTGTGCTTGGATCTGCTTCTGGCTCGTTCGTGGCCGATCACGGTCATGTGATCCTACATATGTAGCCTGCAGAAAAAGTGCATCACGTAAGCGACTATGTGTCTTTGTGTTTCACGGGTTGAGGGCGCGAGGACCAACAAGCCAGGCGCATGCTTCTGGTATCAGACGTCATAAATGACGAAAACGTAAGACCAATAACGTCTGTCAAAACCCTAAAGGGACTCCGATGGCAGAAACGCAGCGCAGGTCGGAAAGCCTTGGGTTGAGAAGGCAAAAGAGCGGCTGAGAAAGGCCGTATGACTGACCAGTATGTGCCTAATCAGTAGTAGATGGTGGGAATGGGGGGGCATCTACTACCTACCTTACCGTAGGTATGTGTTGACGGGCGCGGGGTAGGGCAGCCCAGCAGAACAGTCTGTCAGGTGGGCAAAGAGTTGCCAGCTGACGGGAAGGCAGCAGCAGGCCGGATGTCGTGGTAGATGGTCGACCCATCGTCATCGGCGAGCCCTCGCGCGTGTCTTGGTCAGGGGCTAAGATGGGAAAACGGCAGACGCCCTGCGTCCTCTTGGTACTCGTCAGGAAGGCACTTGAATGCGCCGGGAGTCGGCGCTGGCGCTGTTGACGCTCGTGTTGACTTTGACTGGGCGGTGCATGGATGACATCACTTTGGCGCGCGGCGACGTGACTCTGCTGGTTCATCCTTGATGACTGACTGACTGATTCGGTGATTCCAGACCGCAGACCGCGGCCAAACGCAGCTGCATGCAGTTGTCACCAGTCGCACTTGCCCACTTACGCCCTATTCCCCCCTCCCCCGTCGTCCCCCACGCTGCTGGGTATAGGTAGGTAAAGTCGTGTAGGTACCTCAGGGTAGCCGCCCCCGGCTTGCCTGGCTGATTTGATTGGAGGATTCGACTCATTTCGGCCAAAAACAGGACCAGCTGCAGCATGTTCTGCAGCATCTTCAGTGTGCAGGAGGGCCGCCAGCACCGTGCTGCGTGTGCCACATGCATACACCCCTCCAACCTATGTCCGACACTGTCTCTAGCCACGCCCCAAGCTTTATCATGCTGCATCACAACCACCTACCTCACCTATCGGTCTTCTTATCGCCCGCATGCCCGCTGAGCCGAGACGATAAGCCCGCTGCCATCCTTTTAGGTACGATGAAAAGCACGAAAGCCCAGGTCATGCCTGGGTGCGGTGAGATGCCTAAGCAAGCACCCCGAGACAACCCGAGAGATAAGCAGCTCGCTCTCGTCGCGGTTCGTCACTACCATCTTCCTTCTCCTTCGTTCCTCGTCCTCGACTTCCGTCCTCGACTTCCTTCGTCTCGTCCCGTCCCAGGCCTCAGCCCGGTTTGTTAGCCTCCCGTGCCACTTTCCCTTGTGACCAGAACTTGCCTTGATAACGTAAGGATACCTGAGCCATCTGGTCTCAAGGTATATACCCAAGGAATCCCGCAACCCCGGCCTTCGTCTTCTGACTCGTCTTGCCTTTGTTCCTCAACTACCTCATCAACATTCATACTGCCCCAACCCTGTACTCTTGTATATGTCTTTGATTCTAACCGCATCACTCGCCTAACACCCACCTCTTCATCAAACTGCTTGCGCCAACAAGTTCTGTGCAAACTCATATACTCGTCCTTCTTTTCATCTCGCTCTATTTTGATCTCGGTTTCCCTTTTTCGTAACCTCCCCCGCATCCGCGCCTCTTTCGTTTTTGGCCTCGCGTTCTGCAATCTCCGGCAACCTTCAGCCCGGTGACTCACCGGCATCTACTGCCCCAATACCAACACAGTGATTACCTCACAAGCCTCGGTTACCTCACCTGCTACCCAGCACCACCAGCACAACGCCTTCATTGCCTTAGCCTCCGCCTTGCTTCCAAAGTCAGTCCGAGCACCGAAACGGGCATAACCTCAGAGATTCCTTCGGCTACCTCTCTTATATCTCCCGTCATCTCTCTCCCAGCAACTATCCACACCTACCCGTGTCTCGATTCTACGTGTCGAGCAAATCGCCCAGACTATTATCGCTATCGACAGAGAATATAAGCTTTGTCGACTTAGGTTCAACTCTTCGAACCTGCCCGCCCCTTTGTGATAGAAACGCGACCGGCGACGCCACGTCAGAGAGCCTTCCGGTACAAATTCGAACACATACAAGCATCATGGCTGCCATGACCGATGTCCAGGCTCAGTACGAGCGAGATCTCCGGAGCGCACACCAGGACTACAAGAGGACCAAGGATTCCCAGTCCAAGTGGTCCAACGGAGCTCGTCCGCTCGCAGGCTGCCGATTAGACTGGGCCACCCTCGAAGCTATTGGAGGCACTGAGCAACAGCGCGCCAAAACTCGTCCCAGAGGCAAGAACAGCGAGATGTACGTTCTTTTGCTAGATCCCGAATCGAGATGTCGCTGACACCACAGATAGTTCCCACTTCAAGAAGATGCAGAACAATGTGATGAAGGGGCGATCGCACTGGGCGCCTCACCAGGGCCGTCTCAACTCGGCGCTGCAGGCCAAGGAGCAAATCAAGGATCCCCTCAGCCAATCTCTCATGGACCTTGCCCCTTCTCAGGGCGGCTGGAAGAACCTTGCTGCTTCAGAAGACTGGAAGTACAGTTTCGATAAGGCGGAGAGCCCCAACCGCCCCCTGACGCTTGATGTCTTCATCAAGACCTCAGGCCGTGAGACGGAACGAATGGTCGAGAAGGAGTATGAGATTCTCAGTGAGAACGGTCAAGTTCTGAAGGGTCGCAAAGCGCGTCAGAACCTCCGTCAGGAGCATATGTCCGCCGCGGAGGATGAAGGCTTTCAGCTTGTTTGATTTGCAATTCACCAGTTGCTCTGGCTGGGCAGCATAAGACAATTCTCGAACGACTGTATGATGGATGTATTAGCGATTCGACGGAGTGGGCGTTGAGGGTTCAAGCATGGCATCGCGGCAACAGGCTTGAGAGGGCTTTGCAATAGCACATCATGGTTTTTGGGACATTATTTTGGCGTTGGGTCATGAGAGATGGAAGCATTGTGTAGCGCAGGATTGCGCTCCGTTCCTCTCATTAAATTAACCATACGGATAGGTAGTGCAAGTAGACGAATGGCAAAAGACCATGCAGTCCAACCACGCAATGTTAATGGCAGTGGTAGATGATGTTTCCTCGATACGGGAGACGCATCGCGTTTCGACCTTTCCTGATGCGTCGTGGGTCGCGGCTATCACGGTTCATGAACATGAAGCACAATATATGCGCCCCAAGACTGCTACACTAACGACATGGGCAGTTCGTTGCCTCAGGATTGGTTTGGCTCAGCAAACGCGTCCAGGATGGCGATCCTCGAGCGGCCGACGCCAGTTGCCGTAAGTGGCCAGATGCAGATGGGGAGCGAGCAAGGGAACGCTGCGCCGCGGGGCTGAAATTGATGGTGCCTAGAGGCATGGAGATTTCTGCCTTCAAGGCACCCAGTGTAAGCCATGGACGTAAGCTGAATCCATACCGTCGGAGCCATGGACACTGGTCTCGGAAACACTGGCTTTTGATAAGCCGTTCCCCTGGCCTAGACAGCCGCGCAAAGATACTTAATAAAGCACCCTGACTTATCTTGCCTCCAGTGCGAGTAAAGCTGAGCTCTTCTCAATTCTGGCCTCGCCGTGCCGCCGCCGCCCCCCCGCCTGCCGAGATTCTCGAGGTTCGGCTTGAATTCAAACTAACCAGGTTGCATGTTGCATTTCACCCACCGCATTATCAAGTACTCGGAGACGCGCCTGCCAGAATGACGACCGTTGACGAGTCTATGCTGCCCCCCTTACCGTTGCCGCCCTCAACGGTGACACCGTCGACGCCGACGCCGCCTCCACCTCCTCCTCCGACATTTACGGCTTCGTCGGCCCCAAGGGCTTCAACGCAATCGGCGCCAGCACCGATACAACCTACGCCAGAATCTACACCATCATCTACATCTCTAGTGCAAGAGAAAAGCTTGCTAGCAGCCCGCAGCCGCAGCTACGACGACGTGACACCAGACAGTGCCAGCTCGTTGACCCCACCGCCCTATTCTGGCCCATCCAACTTCTCAGAAACGAATGTTTCGATCCGAGCTCGAGAAAGTCCAGGACCCATGTACTACCCAGGCTTACCAAGACTAGACTACAAGCTCTACTCACCGCCGAACTTCAGCCTGTCGACAGACTGTATCGTTCTCTCTTCCAGGTCAGACCATCTGTCAGCGAGCGCCAATGCCCTTCTATCCCTCATCAGGACCCAGGCAAGCATCCCGCCCAAGCCTCTCATACACATGAAAGGGACGCGAGGACGCAAGGTCGACTTCGACATCAAGCTCAATCTGATGGGATTGCTGGTGCCGGATGACACGAGCAAGCGCATGCAGTACATTCGCTGTGTCAGTGAGGGCGAGATGGCGTACAGGGGCGGAGTAAAGCCAGACGTCATTCCCGAAGTTGGCGAAAGAGAGCTTGAGGAGTGGTGCCGCCGCTTTGTTGAAGATCCAGCGCAGGTCAAAAGTTTCGGTGAGGACCCTATCCAAACCGTATCTACTTTGTCGAGCTGGGTAACTAACAGAGTGCAACATAGCACTTGATCGAGTAGTTGCAAACTTGGACACGATGTGGATCGAAGGTCAATTGCGAGCCCTGTTGGCCGCGACGCAGTACAAAGGAGTGCTCCATGTGTCGTTTCCCGTAACGCACGCCAAGGTGGTGGTGCAAAACCAGCCGAAGGCAAACAAGTTCATGACGAGCATGAAGAAGCTTTTCTCGGGAAAGCACAAGTATGAAGTAGTGCAGTCAGTTTGGCCATTTGCGACGGCGAAAAGCGGTGATGAAGGCAGGAGATGCGCTGTACAAAGTGAAGAAGTCTGGTGGCGGGTAAGCCTTTCCGCAAACCTGCTACTTGCCGCTGTGTACAGTACTTGCCCACCTAGGTATCTAGGCTCGCTAACGTGTTTGCTCTTCGTAGGAGTGGCGGGACCCGATCAGATACGCAGTCTCGCAAAAGAGACAGAACGGCGCATACGTGACTAATGAGGATAAGCTGGAGGCTTTGATGGAGGGCAAGGGTCAAGATTCAATTGACTGGGGAGGAGTTGAAGCGATAGACATGCCAGATGAGGCCGAGCTGGAGGGATAGATAGAGAGGTCATCGAAGAGCCCATATTAAACAAACCTAGGTGCCTAGGTACCTAGGTAAGGTAGTAAGGAATACTGTGCAGGAATGATCGGCCAACCTAAGGCACCGGACCTATTTCAAGCACGTGTCTGTGACGTTGCCAGCTGGTCTCAACTGGGCGCACGGGTCCAAAGAGACTCGAAGACCCAACCACTGGACCGGGAACGCACTGCGGATTTCGAGGCAGTGCTTGTCGCATTTTACAACTCCAACTGAGTCACCGGCGGACTCGCTTCCATAGCACAATCTTTTTTGGACAAGCCCCCCCAATTGCATGAGTCACAAACGCAAGCCGGCTTGTTTAGGTGGTTAAGAGGATGGCAGCGAGACTATGCGGGCCTTGCTCTGACGCATACGGCCTGGCCATGTCACGATTGTACATCATCATCCGCGCGTGGGCTTCCCCGCAGTCCACCGCTGCAGTAAGTTTTCCTTCTAGAACTTCTGCAATGCAACAATAGCTCTGGTTGGACACATACATGGGTAGGCCGTTTGAAACTAAACATGGCTGAATGGACCCTGGATCTACAAGGGTACTCTCTGTAGCAACACATCAACATCTTTGCGAGTTGGCTCTTAAAGATCACAACCCCCTAATCACTTCATCTTTATACACAACCCAGTATCAATTTCGCGCTCAATAGACCTCTTCCCTTCTTTCATTGTCTCTCTTACACCCTGTCCGCATCGCATTCCCAGTCCGGAACATTCAGGCACCTCAAGGCACAATCATCACCATATCCCTCGGTCATACACTGGTCTCTGTTCAGCAGAGCTCTCCGAGTATTATGGAGTCCCAAGCAGCAAGCCACGCCACAGCTCTCTGTATCATCCCCCCAGAGGAGCATTGGACGGCAATCAATCGTCTTCGCTTTGACAACGACAAGGCCTACACGAAATGGCCCCCTCATGTCAATCTCATCTATCCGTTCGTCAGATCCACGGAGAGTAGCGTGCTGCATCAGGCTTGTGATGCCGTTGTATCGTGCCTGAAGGACCGTGCCGCCTCAGGCGAGCTCGCTCCCCTGCCCATCCGTCTTGATTCACCGGGCTTTTTCTCCCACAAAAATGGCAGCACCCTCTTCTTGCGTGACGAGAATGAGGGGAATATCTCCCGGCTAACATCGCTGCGAGGCGCCATACTCGCGGCCATCGGCCAGAGCCGGTCAGAGCCCTACAATATGCACCTTACGATGGCTCAGTGCGAAGACGCAGCTCCTTCGTCTAAGTTCGAGTTCTTGCTTGACAAGCTTCGTCGGCTACCAGCCGTAACCTGGGAGGCTGACCAGCTCTCAGTCTTGGTTCGCAGTCCTTCTGGACATATGAGGCAATGGGGTGTCATTGACCTAGTTTCCCAGTCCTTTAACATTTGCAGACATGCTCCCAATTCCAGCTCGGATACACCTTCGCCAACCATTCCGCGGCCAACGTGGTATTTCTCCCGTTCAGACATGGCGTGGAAACGCCTGGTCCAACCATCTGAACCAGAGGTCTTCGACAACAAGCAACACGGGAATCTTGTTGTCGCTAGCTGGAACGTACTAGCAGAGTTTCATTATCCCCCATCCCGGACCAGATACTCCTTGATCGTGGAAAATCTACTCGCAGAAAATGCGATTGCGGACATCGTAGTTCTCCAAGAGGTGACAGACGACTTTCTAGCCTTCCTGCTCGCAGATGAACGCATCTACAAAACGTATTTCTACGTCTCTGAGGGTTCGCCAAACGACGCTGAGGCTGGCCCCCTGCCCAACATTCTCAACACTGTTGTGCTCAGCAGGGAACCATTCTCGTGGGAATACCTGCCCTCGAAGAGACAGCATAAAGGATCAGCCATTCTTCAGTTCGAAGAACTCCTACACAATGATACTCAGGAACCAGTCCTTCCCCTTGTCTTGGCAACCTGCCATCTAAGTCAGGGCCTTACAGATGGCGCGGTCGTTGCTAAAGAAAAGTAATGGATTATTTCGCTGAGTCCAGAAATGCGGAGCTGACTGTGGTTGACAGGGAATTGCAACGGATCCTCAACCATCTGAAGAGTAATCACGCAGCAAACCAATGGATCCTGGCCGGAGACTTCAACATAGCCACTTCTTCTTACACTATCGACGCGGCAGTG
Organism: Colletotrichum chrysophilum; assembly: GCF_026319265.1. Taxonomy (NCBI): domain Eukaryota; kingdom Fungi; phylum Ascomycota; class Sordariomycetes; order Glomerellales; family Glomerellaceae; genus Colletotrichum; species Colletotrichum chrysophilum. The sequence continues at coordinate 251,710 of NW_026517350.1, read as the reverse complement.
AAACGCGGCTCCATTACGGTACAGACAGAGGATCTTCTTCGTGGAATCGAGGCAACTCTGGCAGAGACCAACTTCCTGGACACGTGGTTTATCTCTCGTGTCGAGGCCGGCGTCAGCGACAATATCAAGGGCGATATCCACGACAGTTTTGAAGGCGAACAGGGTGCCACATTTGACCCCAGAGCGAACCCTCAGGCCGTGAAAATGGTCGGAAGCGGCCTGAACAACCGACCACAGAGATATGACCGCATTCTAGTGAAAAATGGCGGTCCCTTTCACATCTCTCGGTTCAACATGTTTGGCTTCCTCACTGGCGATGGCGAGAGTCCAGGTGGGCCCCTTTACGCAAGCGATCATTGGGGTATTCGCTGTCTTTTACGGCGTTCTTCACTAAAAGATGGCTCCAGCACCAGTGCTCGAGTCGTCCCTGTCGAGGCTAAACGGGCACCTGGATCTATGTCTGATGTCACCGCTCTAAAGCAGACTTTGGAGCTTCTCGATGTTGTCCCGGCAGAAAAAGATGAGCGTACCCGGAAGCAGGCCCTGGGGCTGCTACGAACGATTCTTTGGGAGAACGAACAGACGAATATGGAGCAGTCGCGTGGTCAACCGGCCCTTGTACTAGTTCCTGTCGGATCGTATGGTCTTGGCGTATGGTCGAAATCTTCAGATATTGACTGCCTCTGCATCGGATCAATCAGTCCTCGCGTCTTCTTCACTCTTGCCAGGCATCGTCTGAGAAAGTCGGTCGGAGAAGGTGTCCGAATACTACGGAAGGTGAAGGCAAAAACCGGCACTATGCTCGAGATCGAGGTCCTTGGGCTGAGATGCGATCTCCAGTATTGTCAGGCAGCGAGCGTTGCCAACCAGTGGCCAAACTTGCTGAAGCGTCCCCCATCTGATGCAGCTTTCAGCTTGCCAACCCAGACGCTCTTGAAATTGAAGCCTGCTAGGGACATGTACTACATTGCTAGGTCTGTCCCGGATCTTGCTCAGTTTCGCGTCTGTTATCAAGTGATCAAGACTTGGGCCAAGGCGAACGGGATCTACGCAGCCAAGTTCGGATACCTTGGCGGCGTTCACTTGTCTGTTATGTTGGTTAGGGTGTGCAAAATGCTCCTACATGGCATGGGTACAGTTTCGACTGCCGACGTCATCGCTACCTTCTTCGACCACTATGCGCACTTCGACTGGAAGAACGACATTGTCTTTGATCCATTCTTCCACAAGCAGCTACGGTATCACCGGACGCCCAGAGAAGCCATGTGCCTTCTTGGATGGCATTCGCCGACACTTAACACCGCACTCATTGCTTCTGTTCCCACGGTCAAGATCATCTCGACGGAGCTACGCCAAGCCAACGCCAAATTCACGGAGGGCGCAACCTGGCAGTCTATTCTTTCGGCACCTGGCATGATCGCGGAAAAGGACTTATCACAAGGCGCCGCAAGCTTCCTTTCCTCGTTCAAAACGTTCGTGAACCTCCGCATTCACTACTGGGGAGGGTCGCTGGAACGTGGGAGTCGGCTTGTTGGTTGGCTCGAGTCCCGTTGCGCATCACTCCTCGTCGGTGAGCCAACTCATGATTGTACAGATCCCTAGCAGCCGTTTTCTGACCATGATTTAGACATCAACAGGAAGGTCCCGGAGCTTGCTCCGAGAATCTGGCCCGCGAGATTCGTCGACGCGGCGACACCCAACTCACAATGCCAACAAAGCGAATATCAAGGCTCGTATCTTGTCGGCCTAAAATGGATGTGCGATGACGAGAGGCCAGAAAAGGAAACGCTGACCACGACGCACAGCAACCTGCAAGCCGTGCTGCATCAATTCGAAGAACATATTCACGGCGATAAAAAATACTACGATGCGACGACTTCCTGGTTCAGTGCGACTCTTGTCAAACGCACCGAGTTGGGAGATCTCAGGCTGGACAATCAAGAGTGGGGCGACTACGTCGACGGCGATGACGATTCAGAATCGGACGAGGAGGAAGACGAGGAAGACGAGGAGGATCTTTCAGTTTCGGGCCTACCGCCAGGAAAGCTGGGCAAGAAGGAGAGGGCGAAGGCGGCCACAAACCAGCCACGCTCAACGGTCGTGCCCAAACCCGAGGGTGCGGGCAAGTTCAGAACGGCTCTGGATGTTCTCAACAGACTGAGATGGGACGCTGACATAGACGGAAACGACTTCGTCGTCGGTTATGAAGATAGATTTCTAGGGGCACAGGAGAAGGCTTTGGTGGAGTGGAAAAGCGAGCAGACGCATGAAGAATTCATTCCGCAGCATAGAATTCTTTGGTTCAAGCGACGGAGCGACGGAGTCGTTGTTTGGGACAGATCCAAGCGCGTGGATCTGCTATTTAAAAAGACACCTTATAGATAGCTAGGCGCCGATCCTTGCGGTCGACGAAATCCATGAGATCACCCTGCAAGTAAACCTTTGCATTTGCCAGTTGCCAATTTGTGACCTCAAGTAAGTGGAAAACACACACATACGCACACACACACACACACGAAACCAGATGAATTCAAAGTCAATTGCTGGGTCTGCTTGAGAATGCTATCCCCAACAGACACTTGATTATTGTTAATATCAGAAACGTTGATAGAGCTCATGTCCGTACTCTAGACGAGCGTATGTCAGGACGTGTATGATAGATCTGGCCCGCCAAACTATGAGTTGGTATCCGCATCCATAACGCCAAGCCCTCCCACCAAAGAAAGCCCAAGTAAACAGACACCCCAAACTGCGCAGAAACCTCGAACAACTGGGTAGGTAGGCCCTACCGAAGAACGCCCCTTCTCAGTAGAGGGTCATGAATACAGCGGCGATGCCAGCCTTGTCGTATTTCACATGCTTGCCCTTGCCCTTGTCGACCTCATGGTATCGGTCCCAGAATCTGTTGTACAAAGGCTCAAGCATTTGCTGAATGTCCCTGGCAAACATTTGGCGTACTTCTCTTTCCATGTTATATGACTTGTGACGGGTGACCATCTCGTCAAATGATGCGTTAAACGCCTGGAACTTACCCTTGATGTTGTCCTTGTCCCTGCTGCTCAGGCCCTTGAGGATAGAGGCTGAATCAGCTTGCCCGGACGTTGGTCGCTGCTTGCTCGTGTGAATAACATCAAACAAGTGGGTAGAAACTTCCTTGCAGTCCATCGTGTACATGGAAGTCGCCTTCTTGCGCCACTGGTCCAACATGCCCATCCGCTGCTCCAACAAGGGGGCCAGATCCGAGTCACGAATCATCCGCTCAATGATGACCACGCTATTGGCGAGAAACACCCCGATGATGCCTCGTCCCTTGAGGACCATCTTCGCTTTCTGGTCAAGTGATGACATCAGCATGTCAACTGTATCTGCGCAATAGTGTGCAAAGATTTCTTTGCCATCAGCGCCGATATCGAACGAAGCCAGGCTCGGTATCACATCGGTAGACCGTCCATCAGTAGCAGCGCTGGACTTCCAGCCACCATCGCCCAAGGAGAACATTATGCTGGAGACAGGGCGCAAAAACTCGACCATGGTCTGTAGACGCTGCATTGTCTCGGACACGATTGATATCGGAGCGCCGTCTTGAGGAAGTGTCTGCATGGCGGTAACTCTTCGCCTGGTATCCTCTAGCAACTCCCCCAGCGATAATTTGGCGGTCTCACGAACGGGCCGAAGGGCTGCTGCGAGGGAGGATTTGAGCTCGCCAGTACGCGTTTCGAGGTTACTTGACAAGCCTGACATGATTTCGGTTATCTCGTAGGCAAGGTAGCAGTCGGTGTGGAGGTGAGACTTGATGTGATTGTTCAATTCTCGTAGCGTGCGGGCCAACTCAGCCATGGCGGCCTGGCATGTGGCCTGGAATAGGGGGCCCCAGTCTTCGCGGGTGAATATGCTGCAGATGCTGTCGTATTCGGCCAAAAACAGACCCTCCATTGCCTGAGCGTATGTGCCAATTCCGTTGGCGCCTGCGCGATAGATGGCGTCGGGATTCTTTTTCTTAGTCGTGTTTACGCTCGCGGCGGCCAGATTTGCCAGTGTAGAAGACAGATAGGGCCCGCGGATTTCGGCGTATATCTTGGCGGTAGAAGAATCTTGAGGAGCGGCAGCACCCCCGTTCTGGCGGTGATTATTGGAGATATAGGCGTTGACCAAGCCAAGACGCGTAACCTTGTCCTGTGACAGAACAGGAAACGGCACATCCTTTGTGATATAGTGGAGCGGTTCTACTGAGCGAGGTGTTTCTCCCCGAAGCAACTTATCGAAGTGACTCTCAAGTTGGGAGTTGCCAGACTTAATCAGGCGTGTAAGTTCCGACATGGTCTGCTGGTTGGCGCGGAGATTGGAGGCCTGCATGTCGGCTAGCGATTTGCTGAGACGCTTGATGGAGGCCAGGTAGTTCGACAAGCCGATCCTGTCTGGGCCAGCACGAATGATCTGTTCCTCATCGTTTTTGCTGTCGGCCGGCTGACGCAAGCGCTCGATTGCGGAGAGGACGCCATCGATGTCTGTTGAGAAGGTCACTGGTCAGCTGCCGCTATTGCATGCTTCGTCGCTGTTTTCCAGCTCGGAATGGAGAGGCGGAAAGGGGAATGACCGCAAGTGATCTCCTGCGGGTATGGCAATAAACGCACTATTTCCTAGGATCTGTAGCTTCTTCGTCTCCCCGCTCAGGGGACCAGCGACCTCGCGCACACTCTTGCCCGTAGATTCCAGCCTCCCCATGCATGCCTGAATCTTTTTTGTCAATTGGGCTGTCTTCTCTAGACGCGAGTTTAGCACATCGACTTCGGCTCGAGCCTCCTCGTCGGCTGCATGGCGATTTGTCGCAGGCCCGACAGACATGATAAGTGCCAACGTTCCGAAGGGACTAGCTGCACAGCGACGTTGGCAGGCAGATGTGGAGGGATCAGGGTATCGGTTGCGGCCTGTGTTCAGCCCGGAGCTGACATGGGAAAGGCGAACGAATGTGGCGTTGTTGGTCGAGTCAGATAGGGCAGTATATGTTCGATGTTTTCGCGGCGGTCGCAGGGTGCGAAGAGATGTCGAGAGGGAGGTCAGGATGAACGGAGGGCCGGATCAAGCTGCTTGGATCCGACGAGGGGACTGACGTGGGATACAAGAGCCTATTGTACCTGTGGGTGGGTACCTCCGGCTGCTAGGTCAGGGTTCAAGTGCTAATTGCGGCGCATGTTATGCTAAAGACGACAGGTAAAAGTACCTACCTTACCTAACCTACCTATCCGTAAGGTGCCTCCAGTACAGACGAATAAGGGAGGCACAGGCACTGGACGTCTCTGAGGTCCAGGAATGCGGACCGGGACAGGGGTGTTTTGTTATGAAAGCCGATGCATGCATGCACCTACAACCAGCTCACTACGTGTGAGCTTCCTAGTCTCCTAGATGATCTCCCGCCACATTGCAAGACAGCCACAGGACCACGGTGTCTGAACCTGAGCACTTTCATCTTATGCTGTCTCAATACCTCGACTACCTTAGCTTCCATATCGTACTCTTCTACGTGATATGCCTCTGCCTTGTCCTTGCAATGGACGTGCACAGTGAAGGCCCTAATTGTGAAGGATATGACACGTACGAGAAAGCAAGCAGAAGTCGGGCCAGGATTGGCTGCAACCAGCATAATACTCATCCATTGTCCCTACATCCTAGGACGGGATGGAATGGGATGGGATGGGACGAGACGACAGAATTTTGTTGGGTTCAAATGTATAGACTGACCCCTTACGGTAAAACACTCAATTAGCTGGTTCGGACGACCCATGACAGCATATTCCAGTCATTGAGTTTACTTGTCATTGTTTGACATCCGTCGTCTTAGCACACGATCCTCCACTTTTCAGATCCCCTGAATTGCCAGCTTCGAGAAAAAATCGTTGACGAGCCGCGTCACCGTTTCGGCGACAAATGCAATCTCGTCCCTTGTCACCGTATATGGAGGCGCTACAATGATGTGATCCCCGAGAACACCGTCTGCTGTTCCTGAGCCCGGGTAAACAACAATGCCGTATGGTTCCGTCAACCCCAGCTCGTTGATACTCGCTGCTATTCGCGCTGCACTAGGCCATGGCACCTTGGTCTGTTTGTCGCGGACAAACTCGATTCCCCAGAAGAGGCCCTTGCCACGGATGTCTCCGACGTATGGATGGTCCATAAGACTCTCTTTCAAAAGACCAGATAAGAGTTGACCCATGTTTTGCACATTGGCAACCAGGCCGTCTGACTGGATGATCTGTTGAACTTCCAGGGCTGCCGCACACGCGACAGGGTGTCCTTGATATGTGTGTCCGTGGACAAAGGCACTATCGTCGCCAGCCGTTTATTAGCACTTTCCAACAAATTTGACGTCAGAGGCATGTCCGGGGAACCGAAACCCACCTTGTCCCCTTTTCTAGCACCTCAACCACCCTCTTGTTTACGAGGACGCCGGCTATCGGCTGATAGCCCCCAGCCAAACCCTTGCCGATGGTCTGGATATCTGGCACAACACCCTCGGCCTCCCATGCGTGGAGAGTTCCACTGCGGCCCATGCCGCTCATGACTTCATCCATGATGAGCAACGCACCGTATCGGTCACACACAGATTTCATTGCTTGAAAATAGCCTGGAACAGCCGGAACACATCCCAGTGCCTCAACGTACCCAGAGATCAGCCCGTGTGACTACAGATTATCATGGGATGGGTACAGTGGAATCAACTTACAGCTCCAACAACTGGCTCTGCTACGAATGCGCATACATTACCAGGGCCAACCCGAATAAACTCGTCCTCGAGCTCCTTGGCGAGCTTTGCAACATAGGACTCGTCCGATTCGTCGGCCAACTTATCCCTGTACGCAAAGCATGGGGAAATATGCGACACAACATTGTCGAGGAGCATGGGCTTGAAGTTAGCTCGGCGTGCGACATGGCCACCCATGGATAATGCGCCTAGTGTCGTGCCATGATACGATCTCTGGCGGGCAATGTAAAGATGTCTTTGTGGCTCTGCTGGCTTCTTCTCCAGGAAATACTGCCTGGAGAGTTTCATGGCCGCCTCCATTGCTTCGGATCCTGCCAAGCATGTGAGCCTCCAGGACTATGCGTTCAAAGATTGCAAACATACCGCTGCTCACAAGATAGGCCCTTGACATGTGACCATGTGTGGTGTTGATGAGAAACTGGGCCAATTGCTCACATACCGGCGTCGTGAAGAAAGTAGAGGGACTGTAGGCAATGTTGCTGAGCTGCCGGATGATAGCCTCAGCTACTCGCTTGTCACTGTGGCCGAGGCATGCCACGGCGGCGCCCCCGGACGCATCGAAAAGCTTCCGACCGCCGTCAACGACATAGCAGTTTCCCTCGCCACCTACAGTACGGAGGAATTGGCTCTTGAGATCACGATGTAGGACGGCGGACTTGCTCGCGTCCGCGAACTCAACAGAGTTCAGAGCCTTCAGAACCATCTCGTAGGTTGATGTGGTGGGGTCGCAAAGTGACGGGCCTAGACGAGAAACTATGTCTCGATCGTAATGTAAGAGACGATGACACCAGCTTGGAAAGGCAATCTGCAACACCGACGGGGTTTGGTGGCGGTAGAGGGAGTCGTCTGTGGTGCCATGGGAAGGGATAGATGCCACCCTCTCCGACATGGCTGACGGGCACCCTTTTATGAAGAAACTTCGGCCCAGGCCCGGTATCTTGCCGGGGTCGGCGGTCCTGCCATGCGAAGTGCCGGTAGGCTGGATCCGCGAGCAATCGACACTATCCGAACACCCCAGCACATCGCGACAATTAGGAGAACCCCGTCGGCTTTCACCTGACACCTCGCACATACTGCTCGGGTTTCCAGCATGCACACACTATGCAGCGCATCTCAGTTAGCGCAATGCCAGTGTGGTGAACCACTTGTCGTGATTGGGACCATGCCGGCGGGACGCAGGACTCTGGACAAGACGGAGGGGCATCCGCCATAGTGGGGGGAGGGGCGTGGCCGCGGGGAGTAGAGTTCAGGGCATGTAAGCGGGAAGAAGTCCTCCATAACTTTCGATGGCTCGCACATGGTAGCGTATACGCAGCACACCGTAGGCCTCCCTACCCTTGACTAGCGACCCGTGATACCTGGCAATGCCCCAGTTCAAGTCCCCTGCCAGGATGAACTCCTGCGTGCACATATGATGTACCGCCCCGCGGTTCGGCAAGCCGACAACACATGGCCATCGAAAGATGACCTTGACCGCGGTACGTGATGTCCCATCGCCTTACAGAAGCCGTCTTCAACTGTGCTCCATTCAATCTGGACGAGCCCCCTTCTTTGCCGTTACCCAGTTATTTGTTGTATTCTGTTGCCGCTCGTATGGAAGACGGAACGCGGAAGAGGAACACCGGATGCTGCCATGTAGTTGGCGAGCCCGTGCCGCTGGCTGTTGTGTCACCAATAATTGGGAATTTGCATCGGCCCGCAACTCGTAATCCAGACCATGGCCCCGATTGAAGTGAAGTGGGGTGGTGGTGGATAATGGCCGAGGGTTTTCCACACCGGGTCGGGATGATGGGTATTCGGGATGCCGACTTTTGTCGGGCCGGAATTTGGGCCTCCGTGGTCGTCCCCGTTGCGCTGCGGTGCGGTCTGACCTCGCGAGCGGGAAGGATGTGGCTCAAAGGACATAATCGGGAAGCTTGTTGAACGGCTGCACTCTTTCCTAATCGCTGTAGGCGGCGGCGGTGTTGTTGGATGTTGACATAGACAACGAGCCGCACAGACAAGGCCGAGGGTACCTTAGTGGCCCGGGGTAAGAAGCGGTTGACCGAAACATTATTACCCAGATCGTTGTAGAGAAACCTACATACGGCGCAGTCCATGAATGACACCTCGCATTTCATAAGTATGGGGGCTTACCACAGCCTCCCGCTTTGAGCGACCGGCAGCGGCGCCTGACAAGCAACCTTTTTTTTTTTTTTTTTTTTTTTTTTTTTTTGGCGTGAAGAGGATGCTTATCCGAAGGCTCGGAAACCAGCACTTGCCTAAGCACTTGGTTATGATCATGATATGTACACTACTTGGACAAAGAAGCTCCCCGCTTCGCATCTGCGATACAACGGTAAAGTAGGAGGAGGGCGAGTGTTGGCCAGGGTATTCCAAACGGCTGGGTTTTATGAGGTAGCGTACATCACTTCATACACTAGCCAGGAGCTATCTGGCGAAACAGTCTGGACCGATCCAACGGCACCGGTATTGATGCCAAGGAGAGGTGTGGAGGGTGGCTGGCCCAAGACGGCTGCAATGGAAGGCCAGCATTTGGCAGCTCAACATGCCGGATACTGCAGGCATGCCATTTTCCGTTCGGCGATGTGCTTCGTTCTTCATTGTCACAGCTAGAGCTTGGGTTGATGTAGCACGCCCAGAAGGCAAGCTGACGTGGATAAACAGACATAGAAGGATCAGTCATCATGAAGAGCAACCTGAGCTTTTGTTTCCTGATTAACCCAGAAAGGCTCGCTTCAGCCACATCACCACATCCCAGTACTTACCTAAGTCGAGGGGTCCACTTGAGTACCTGAGATACCTTACCTGCCCGCAATAAGGCACGTGCCTTACATAAGAATTCAATTAACGCGCTTTCCCCGCGCCCCTCTACGAAATCTCCTGTCAAGACGCGCTGCACTGTATGACAAGACGCGCTGCGACCCACCACATACATGCTCCTTTTTTCGCCCAGGTCTGCACCCGCCTCTCGTTGCTGCGCAGCGTTACCGCCTCGCCCCTCCTCCCCTCAACACCACGGCAATTCTTCACTGCGACTTTGTATCGCCACAAAGTGACGCTGACGTGCTCTTCCAACACACTCTCGTCTTACTTCATTCTCGACGTTATCGTTGGCCTGTCTACCTCTGAACTTCGAAGCTATCAGAGCCCTCACTCACGATGGACTCGTTCATGCTGCAGGATGCAGCCGCCTTGGATCGCGTTCGTGCGGCTCAAGAGTTCCTCGACCCTCGTACGCCCTCCCTTGCCTCGATTGCTCGTGTAAATGCACGATATCCCAACGTTGCTATATACTGACCCGCGTCTCATCAGAAAACGATTCGCAAGGACGCAGTTACAGGTCGGCGATTATCCAGATGATGCAGAAAAAGAAACGGAGGCTTGTAGTCAATCTTGACCAACTCCGCGCCCACAACCCCGAACTCGCCGGAGGAGTCCTCGAGCAGCCATTTGATTACACTCTGGCATTCAACCATGCCCTGAAGCAGATCGTTAAGACGTTGCCAGACTCAGGCGATGCAGAGAAGCTCAACGACGAATCATACTATTGTGCATGGGCAGGCAGCTTTGGTATGAATGCCTGCAACCCTCGCACCCTTTCCTCCCAGCATCTCAACAGCATGGTCTCGCTTGAAGGCATCGTGACCAGGTGCTCGCTTATTCGACCAAAGATTGTGAAGAGTGTGCATTACAACGAAAACAAGGACGTTTTCCACTTCCGCGAATACCAAGATCAGACCATGACAAATGGAGTTACAACATCCAGTGCCTACCCCCAAGAGGATGACGAGGGAAATTCCCTGACTACCGAGTACGGCTTCAGCACTTACAGAGATCACCAGACCGTATCTATTCAAGAAATGCCAGAGCGTGCTCCTGCTGGTCAACTGCCCAGAGGAGTTGATGTTATACTTGACGACGACTTGGTTGATCTAGTCAAGCCTGGCGACCGCGTCCAACTCGTGGGAGTTTACAGGACGCTAGGAAACAGAAATACGAACCATAACAGCGCCCTGTTCAAGACCGTCATCATCGCCAACCACATAGTCCTCTTGTCCTCGAAATCTGGAGCTGGGGTCGCCACACACACGATCACAGATACCGACATCCGCAATATCAACAAGATCGCCAAGAAGAAGAACCTTCTTCAACTCCTCTCCCAGTCCCTGGCGCCTAGTATCTATGGACATGACCACATCAAAAAGGCTATCCTGCTGATGCTCCTCGGCGGTGTTGAAAAGAACCTCGAGAACGGCACCCACTTGAGGGGTGACATCAATATTCTCATGGTGGGAGATCCTTCAACCGCCAAGTCGCAACTGCTTCGATTTGTCTTGAATACAGCGCCTCTTGCCATCGCCACTACTGGGCGTGGTTCTTCCGGCGTCGGTCTCACTGCTGCCGTTACGTCAGACAAGGAAACAGGAGAGAGGAGACTTGAGGCGGGAGCCATGGTTATGGCTGACAGAGGGGTAGTGTGCATCGATGAGTTTGACAAGATGTCTGACGTTGACCGTGTCGCTATCCACGAGGTCATGGAGCAGCAGACTGTCACAATTGCCAAGGCTGGTATTCACACATCCCTGAATGCCAGATGTAGCGTTGTCGCAGCTGCCAACCCTATTTTCGGCCAATACGATACTCACAAGGATCCTCATAAGAACATCGCGCTACCTGACTCCCTTTTGTCGCGTTTCGATCTCTTATTCGTTGTCACTGACGACATTGAGGATACGCGAGATAGGCAGGTTTCGGAGCATGTTTTGCGAATGCACCGCTACCGACAGCCCGGTACCGAAGAAGGTGCGCCGGTGCGTGAGAACGGAAATCAGTCCCTCGGAGTCGCCCTGAGCAACGACTCTGATGTGCAACGCCTAACGGACGTGTTCGAAAAGTACGATGCCATGCTCCATGCTGGCGTCACTCACACCTCGGGACGCGGCTCCAACAAGAAGCCTGAGGTGCTTAGTATTCCTTTCATGAAGAAGTACATACAGTACGCCAAGAGGGTGCAGCCCAAACTGACCCAAGAAGCATCGGATCGCATCGCAGACATCTACGTCGGGTTGCGAAATGACGAAATGGAAGGCAACCAACGACGGACTAGCCCATTGACTGTCCGTACCCTGGAGACATTAATTCGTCTGGCCACTGCCCATGCTAAGTCCCGTCTTTCGCAAATCGTTACCGAACGTGATGCCCTCGCCGCGGAAGCCATCCTCCGCTTCGCAATGTTCAAGGAAGTCGTCGAAGACGAGTCAAGAAAGAAGCGACGGAAGACTCAGACAACTGAATTCGCTTCCTCTAGCGAGGAGAGCTCCGATGATGACGACAACGAGGATGGTAAATACAGAAGCACAACAACTCGTACACCGGCGGCACGCTCAGCGCGGTCGACCAGGGGAGTTGCTCGTCTTCGGGTGAATGGTAGCACGCAAACACCGGGCACCAATGCTAATGGCACAATCAGTGATCAACATGATAGCGACGAGGAGCCGCCAGCTCGGGAAGCGTTGGAAGACATTTACGATGCTACCCCAAGAAGGTCGCGTCGTTCTGGTCGGGCTGCTGCCTCGAGCGCGACCTCACACACACAAACATCGTTTGCATCATCTGTACCGGTGTCACAGCTGCCGTCACAGTCCGAAGAGGAGGAAGAAGATGAAGATGAGCTTGCTTCAGGGACGGCCGGTCTTGCCATCGCTGACGAGCCCATCAGTGCTTCGCGGCTGGCAACCTTCAGAACAACTCTCGGCCAGCTCCTCAACTCAGCATTGTTCGAAGATGACTCTGCCAATGTAGACGCAGTTGTAAACGCCGTCAACAGCAAGTTGCGGCCTGGTAGTGGCGGTGCCTTCAGCAAGCAAGAGGGTGTGAAGGCCCTCAAGAAAATGGACGAAGCCAACCAGATCATGTATGCCATTCCCAACATCTCTGCTCATTCTCGTTCATTCGCTAACCACGCTGATCGAACCACAGGTATACCGATGGCGAACTCGTGTACAAGATTTAATGTGATATGGAATCGGGGAAGTAAAGTTGATTGTAATCGAAGGCTGGCGTTGGGACTAGAGCAGTCAGGAGACAAACACCAAAGTCTGGACACGTGGAGACAGACCATATACATACTTGAATTTTGATGTGAATGAACAAGACGAGAAACCTCCTTGGTTGTTTCTGCAATGCTTCTACTTCTTGGTATAGAGACTGGCTGTCTAATCTGGTCTATGTCCCTGCTGCGCTGCGCTACTCACAACCTAGATTGAAAGTCGGCAAGTCGATCTCGTACTCGAACGCCGTTCCACGTTTCCTTGCTGTCGGCATCTTCGCCCAGGGTTGGCACGCCGACTTGTTCAATGGCAAAACTGGCTGCCACACTACCCCATATTGCGGCCTCTTCGACACTTTTACCCCTCGCAAGTGCGACAGCAAGACCGCCCAGGAAGGTATTGCCTCCACCGGTTGGATCTACTACTTTGGTGGGGTCCTGGTGGACGGCTGGGATCCATGTCTCCGTGCCCGCGTCAACCTCGATTTCTTCTCTTACAACGACTCCTTCGTCGTCTTGCAGCAGGCCGGCGAACAAAGCCTCCATATCGGTATCTGGCCGGAGACCCCCCCTTGAATAGTCCTTCTTGCGGCGCTTTGTACCCGCGCCGTCACGTGTAGCAGGTTGACGCTTACGGCCGCCATTTCGTGCGACATAGCAGCCCTTGTCGCCTGCGCGTACAACAAGGGTGAAGGACTGAAGAGGCATGCTAGCCAGAAGCTGCTCACATGATCTCTCAACGGCTGATTTTGAGATGGCACCAGTCTCGGGATCCAGGCCGTCATCACCCATGAAGCCTGCCAACTCTGAATGGTTTGGGCTGCAAACATCAACCAGCGGCAGAGTGTTTGTGCAGTTCAGTAGCTCATCAGGGGTGCAGAGGTCAGGCACGGGTTCCCAGATAAAGATAGGTTTTGTATACAGGTCAGACGGGCACACGCGCTTGCGAGCTGATGTAATTTCGCCTACTAGATCCTTGCATCTCATCGGGGAACAGATGAGGTGGAAAGATTTGGAGAGTAGCAGGTGAGGGGTCAAATCTTGGGCGGTGAGGCGTTTCTTGGGGGTGGTATATTTGAATGCGCGCCTCTCAGCTGTCTCGTAGCCGTTCCAGCCGCGCGTTGTAAGACGGTCAGGGTCCTCGCGAAACACTACAGATGTCTCCCAAGTATTGATGATGTTAGTTAGTGACTGTGGAAAGTCGGAACCTTGATCGACGATCCAGCCGACGGACGAGGCGTCAGGGGGCGGCGAGAAGAGGCGGGCTCCGAGGGCGCCGTAAGATCCAGCGCCGCCGAGGATGTCCTGAACTGGCGGCGTGGGTGGTAAGAAATGGATCTCATCTATCAGCTCAGGTGTTAGTTTCGGCCATTTTTGTTGGATTTGGAGAAGCTGTGGGCAATGGGACTTACCTATGATAAACATGCCCAGGGTCACGAAGTCGATTGGAGATAAGGCAGCGACCTCCTTCTCGGTAAGACGGCGCTCATGGCCATTCTGTGTGTTTTCGTCGGCCATGGTGGCCGTTGTTGTTGGCGAAGGGTGGTTGGGAGTCTTTTTCCCGGGCTACCTCGTGGTTGAGATGGAGCTTTCAGACTCGGTTATAACCAGAAGAAAGGCGCTATCGCCAGAGTACCTGATCTGGCGGATTCGAGGGTGGAAAGAATTGGAATTGACACCAACGTGGCCTGTGAGCGTATGGAGATTTCTGCACGTAAGGTATGGAGCGCAGTTGAGGCAAGATAAGTACTGCATGTGAATCGCAAGCTGCAGATAGGGCCCGAGCCTGAGTCGGAATATCAGACAAAATCAGTTCAAGATCGGTAAGCCTTGATGTTCAGCTCTGGTAGGTTCTTGACACCACGATAAAGGCACTTTCGAGCTTCCGAGATGGTTTGATTCCGGTTGTTACATCTATGGATGCATGTATTAACTGCCCTAATCATTGAGGTACTGGTGGTGCCATTATCTAGACGGAATGTCAGGCATCGTTATAGACGGGGTAGGCCTGTAGTGAAGTTTTTGAGGTGTACCTATGTACTCCGTTTTCGGCAGGGCGATACTTCACAGGCAACCAAGGTAAAGAACGGCTTGGCAATTGAGGAACGATTTCACTCGAATTCACGCTTTGGCCATGGGTCTAGAAATGGGATAGAAGAGACGGAGATACTCTGGCTCTGGTGCTCTTGGCTTTCGAACGAGTGCCTGTGGCTAGCACTCCCTGACTGACTGCCTTAAGCAAGGTAGGTAGGTAGCTAGCTTTAAAAGAGGGCAGCATTCTTCTCACGTATCCAGTTAGAAAATGGGCAGCTACCTTAGGTACACCTCGGATACTGTGAGATGATGTAAGGTACCTTACCCATGCATACCTAATGTACCTGCCTAGGCACGCAAGGTCCACTCGAGCTCTAGGTACTTCCTGACCTGCCTCCAGCCAGGGTACGTGTTGCTTCTGTACACAACACCGTCTTGGGCATGATATTGGATGCTTGCGATAATACCCTTCCAAAACACCTCGTTCACCATTTGCACCCTGCGCCGCTTTTCTCCGTCGACCACCAGCTTCCAGTGCGCTCAATTCCATTGCCGTTGCTTCGCCCCAGCGCGCACGCATTTATCCCCATCCTAGCAGGCCCGCATCTCCTGAAACCTCCTTACAATACTTTGTGGTCTCTCTTCCCACCTTTCGACCCGACTCGAGCTCCCTGCCCTGCAAACCCAAGTCGTGTTGCATTGCGAAGCATCAAGCACCGCAGACTTGTCCTGCCATCGCTATTCCTGTCGCTATTGTTGTTACTGGAACACCCCGCCAATTGAGAGCTCCATCTCCCGACTCCTGAAGTCACACCATCTCTCCTGCCCGTCATCCACCTTTGTGCTTTTCCCGACCTAACTTCCCCTGCACTTTCTACTTGCCTTACGAGAAGCTCCGGCTTCACTTTGGACTAACATGGCAACGAACAATATGCACAACCTTACGACCCTCATCAAGCGGTACGCGTCTATCACCCACGTTCTGCGCAAATCAATTTTGCCATCAACCATGATGCGGCAGATTCGATCACTTCTGCTAAGCGCTCGCCCCTGCCTTTGCCCGACGTTACCTGGAAAGTGCTGTAGAAGCTCCTAACTTTGGAAATAGGCTCGAAGCTGCCACTGCCAGACTCGAAGATATCGCCTCTTCTACCATCGAACTCCCTCAAGCTGTCCCCTCGCTGAACCAATCCGTTGCCACGCCGCCGTCGGCCTCCAATGCTTCTTTGCCTGCGCCGCCTCCGCCGCAAGCTGCCGCCGCTCCCCAAGCGCCCCCCGAACCCGTTCCCGAGTCCATCGAAGAGTTTGATCAGTTGTTAGCCACAACCGTCGAAAAATATGTCAAAATCAGCAAGCAGCTGGGTGGTCTCATTGCCGATCAGGTCCGTCCGGCACAAGATACATCAAGCGAAAATTACAGGCGATGCTGATACAGTGTTCGCAATATAGGCCGCCAAGGTTTTGCAGGGTTTCCAAGCTCAGCGTCACTTCTTGCTCATCACCACCAAGGCCAAGAAGCCCGATTTGAACGGCGCCGAGATGGCCGTGTACCAGGACTTGCTCAAGCCCATCAACGAGGCTCTCGTTGCCGTCAGCAACATCAAAGAATCTAACCGAGGTTCTCCCGTCTTCGTGCAGCTCAGCGCTGTAGCTGAAGGATCTATGGTCCTCGCATGGGTCACCGTCGACAATCGTCCTTACAAGCACGTTGACGATTCTTTGGGTTCTGCACAATTCTTTGGTAACAGGGTATTGAAGGAGCAAAAGGACAAGTAAGCTGTCTTTTGGGTTGATGGCTTTTACCCGGTGTGTTTGTCTATGCTGACTGGCAGCTCACAGGGACGCCCAGCAGGTGGAGTGGGTTAACGCTTTCTACCAGGTTTTCCGCGATCTGGCCGATTACGTCAAGCAGCACTTTCCCAACGGTATCCCGTGGAATCCGAAGGGCCAGCCGGCCCAGGAGGTTGCCAAGTCTCTTACGGCGTCTGCTACGGCCGTCGCCGCCGCCGCTCCTCCCCCACCGCCTCCCGCAGGCGCTTTGCCGCCGCCGCCACCGCCACCCGGCCCTCCTCCAGTTCTTGAGATTAAGGAAGAAACTGGCGGAAAAGGTGGGCTGGGTGCAGTCTTCTCCGAGCTGAACAAGGGCGAGGCTGTGACCAAAGGTCTGCGCAAGGTTGACAGGTCGGAGATGACGCATAAGAACCCCTCTCTTCGTGCCAGTTCTACAGTGCCTGATCATGATGGTTCAGCGCGCGGCAAGAGCCCAGCCCCTCAGAGAAAGCCGAAGCCGGAGAGCATGCGCGTTAAAAAGCCACCCAAGAAGGTGCTCGAGGGCAACAAGTGGACTATTGTAGGCCTGATACAATAATTTTACGCGCCGAAAGTGCAACAGCGGCTGACTTATTTGGATAGGAGAATTTCGAAAAGGAAGCCCATCCGATCGAGATCGAAGCCTCCATCTCTCACTCAATTCTCGTCAGCAGGTGCAACAATACCACCATCATTGTAAAGGGCAAGGCCAATGCGGTCACCATTGAGAATTCAACGCGTCTGTCCCTTATCGTGGAGTCTCTGATATCCACAGTGGATGTTATCAAGTCCCAAAACTTTGCGTTGCAAGTGCTCGGTGCTGTGCCGGCCGTCTTGATGGACTCGATCGACGGTGCCCAGATTTATTTCAGCAAGGAGAGCACGGGAACCAAAATTTACTTGAGCAAGTCCTCCGGCATCAACCTTAACGTTATCTCAGGGGAAGACGAGGACTACAAGGAGGTGCCTTTGCCGTCCCAGATTTGCTCTTACTTTGACGAGAGTAAGGGTGATTTGGTCAACGAGATTGTATCTCACTCTGGCTAGTCCGACATTCTTTCGATATCAAATCACAAAAGAATTGAGCGGCATCGTGGGCGTCAGCATGGCGGCGGTTTGCTCATTTTTACACCGCAAGTCAACATCCGTTTGTACCTATAAGAACCCAACCTGCGACTTCTGGTTTTGGCCCCCTTCAATTTCTCTTTCGACTCAGCGTGCTTATCCGAGCGCTTTCACTCGTGCCCCATCCCCATCCTGTCTACAGAAGGATTCGAGCTCGAGAAAATTTCGGAAGCAAATACAATACTTACGTTGGCAACTTGTTTTGAAGGATAGCGCACAATTGCTCGAGCGATACGTATTGAAACAGGTCAAATTGATCGTCAAATTGGCTGACAAACCTGGTCCGTCTATAATTGACACGCTTATACTGTATAGATGCTAAAAACCACATCCGGCCGCCTCGACCAGGCGCACTCACAAATACGAGCTTGTACAAGAAGTATTGACCGCGTCTATTCTGATAACAACCTGGTTCCGCTTGCGCCGATTCTATAGCTTAGCCTTTGCGGGCTTTATTGTCGGCATGAGCAGATCGCGCATGTCGCCAGCGGCTTCATTTAGGAAGAAGCTCATCCGCTGACTGCCGAGACCCTTGGACACAACGTTGAAGTTGATGCTAAATGTGTCAGATTATAAACGACACTGGTGACGTATTCATGGAGGCATACCTGTTTTCGTTGATCATGTAGGCGATACCAAAGCCAGCATCAATAACCTGGCTCCATCCATATCCGTTGAAAAATTCGGAGCTCAGCTGCGAGGTTGAGAGATACCAAGAAGCAGAATACGAGAACGCAGGATCTTGGTAAATGGCCGGTATCTCTTGGCCGGGCTCGAGAAGCTTCTTGAGCCCGAAAAGATGCCTGTCAACACCCTTGCCATCCGAGGCCGCTGTGATGTACTCGAGGTGGGTATCGATAGCCTGGCGGAACAGGTCGACCTTATCCTTATCCTCGATATTAGGATCCGCCATGGCACTGCACCATGTAACCGATGCATCCGAAACAGTCCGGCATGTCTCCGTCCGGCCTTGCTGGAAGCGGCGGGTAGCAGCCGACTCGTAGGTGGGCCGATTCTTGCCGTACATCTTGTGGTAAGCCAGTTGTATAATCATCTGAACATAGGCGTCGGGCGAGCACTTGAATTTCTTGATAAGACCCTTGCCATAGCCTTGATACGCCTGGACAGCCAGCTCGTGTTGGCCAATTACATCATGGAAGTCCTTAGTCGCGCGGTCGATCTCCGCCTGGACCTCCTTCGTCACATCGAACTTGACAACCTGAGGTTCCGGCAAGTTGGAGCGGATGGAAGGGTCAGAGAGATCAATCTTGTTGTTGAAAATGAGGTCGTTGATGAAGTCGTTGAGGCGGTGAGTCGGGGTTCCGTCCATCATGGAGTGTTCTCCCATGAAGCCCGAGGTGGCATTGTCGTTGACGATGAACTGACAAGGCTTGTCATACCAACGGTTTGCGCCGTCACCGTGCCAATACTGATGCGCGCGCTCCTCAAGGGTCACAGGAGCAGCATCGTCGAGACAAACAACGAAGGAAGAAGCCTCAATGGTCTCCAATGCGGCAGAGTTCTTCGGGCTGGCTTTCAGCAGGATTTCGCGTGCGTCCGCCCAAACGTCCCGGTTCTCGCTGGTGAGGGCACCAACAGCAGGCACTCGTTGGGCCAGCTCGTAAACCTTGCTAAACTGTTGTTCCAGCTCCGAGGCATTAAGCTGCTTGCCGTCGACCTCGTGGAGAATCTTGAAAAATTGGTTCTTACGAATGGCGATGATGTGCTTATGCTCTTTGTGCGAGAACTTGACAGGATAGTCGGCAGGTTTTGCAGCGACACGGCTGGTGTTGAACATCCACTTGTAGCTGTCCATGCAGATCGGGAGCTTCTTCATGTACTCAGGCTCCAGAGTGCCATCATCAACCTCCTTCTTGAATTCAAGTACAGCAGAGGTGATGGCTGCTGCTCTCTTGGCAGGATTCCTCCTCCGACGGTCGTCGCGGTGGGAATAGAAATAGCTGACGTAGGGGACGACAGGGTCGCGGTAGCTCAGGTACGCGGCATCGTTCCACCACTCGTACAGCCAGTTTCTGTGAGCAGAATCCTCTCTGCGCGCAAGTAGCTTTTCTTGTAACTTGCTGCCAATGCCACCGGGCTTGACAAACTCCTCGACTGCCTTTTTGCTGGCGGCGAATTCGGACTCTGAAAGGAGAGGGTGCAGGGTCTTGACGTAACGGGCAGCAGTCTCCTCCAAGGAGGGCACGGGCAGCCGAGGCAGGGAATCCTGGAATCTCAGCATCGGTCCTTTGGACTTGTCCTCGACGTAGCCTGGGTTTGGCGATGCCGTTAGCATAGTGGTATGAGATGCGCCGTGGCTATGACTGAGCGCATTCAGAATCGACTGGCGCAGGGACGCAGAAGGACTTACCAGAAGGCAGCGAACTGTTGTTCCGCTTCGCTGCTGGCGCCATGACTGCGATGGTCTGGAATAGAAAGAAGACCGGTTAGAAAATGTACGGTCGAGTTGGAGAAGAAAGAAGAAGGGAAGTACGGGCGACTGTAACGGAACACACAAGTGGGCGGAGTGGGGGACGCGATGGGCGCGGTGAGCGGGAGGAGGTAGGTGGAAAGCGAGCGTCTGAAGTATTCCACGGGGTGGGTTGTCCAACTCACCGGACGATTGAACCTTTGCAGTCGTATATTGGATCTTGCGGTGGCAGACCTAGCCTCCAGAGCTCGCAGGATGGCCGACATGACCAATTTTTGCTTAGGTGCAGTGACTGGTGCGTGTGGAAGTGGTATTAAAATAGTTGGCACACGTAGCCGCAGAGATCCGCGGCAGTCGAGCAGCAAGTCAGTCGTTATGGATCGGAGCGGATCCTAGCCGTCGACAGAGTGGCTGCTTGTCACAAGCCAAAACCCAGCAACCCAGCACCCACGCGGGCCTTAATCAACCGGGGCAGGGATGTGGCGTATGTGCGTGAGAGAGGTAGGTAAGAATCGGAGGCGGGGACTGGCCTCGTGAGGGAGGGAGGGAGGGAGGGAGGGAGGGAGGTGCAGCGGCGGCGGCAGCGGCAGCGGCAGCGGTAACGGTAACGGTAACGGTAACGGGAGTGGTAACTGGGAAAAGATGCCTCGGGATGATGGAGGACGCGTAGACGAAGGTGGAATTGATCCAGTCGATGGACAGGATGAGTGCGACAGCGTAGCTGCGGCAGCTGTAGTGTGGTGTAGCGCGGCACGTTTAGCTGAGGTAGGTACGGAAAGTAATAAGGTGGCTAGGGAGAAAGCGCCGACAAGATGGAAGGCAATAAAGATCAGGACGAGGGCATGGAGAGCATCGATTGGAGAAGAACCAAGTCACGCTGTTCTACGAGGGCTGGGTGCGCTTTTGTGATGTGATGCCGGACTTGATTCTGGCTTGGACTCGGAGATGGTGCTGGCGCTGGGCTTTGATCAATATCATTTCTCATCTTCCGTCCCTTCTCTTCCCTCCTGAGCGAAGGTCAATTTGCCTTGACCTGCGGATAAGCAAATACCTCAGGGACGGGGAAGTACGATGGGGTACGTACGGAACAAACCTGCCCTCCCCGTGTCCAACCCCGGTTCATCGAAAGTGACCGCTCGGCGGAGCAGGAACTGGGGGAATGGGGAACCTACACCCTGATTGCTCGTTGGTGTCCCTCGGCGCTGTGCGGTGCAGCCGGCAACCATGGCTGATTAAAGCCTTAGAGCCTTTGAGCCGAGGCAAAACAGGGGGTCCTGCACACATCCATCGCTGCCTACCTTACCCCGTACGTAGGTACTCTTCTCCCTCCACTGCGGCACCCACCCACCTTACCTAAGGTACATACGCAGTAGTGTTCCAGGGTATTAGAGGTTTGGAAGTCCGCTGGGTAGGTACGTGCCCCGCACCCAAGGTGTGCTGAGCTCCCCAGTGAAGTGCACAGTGTGTCTTGGCCTAGATCCCCACTTGTACTACAGTCAGGCGACTCCACGATCGAGTTGGATGCTGCTTTTCTTGACGCGTTTGAGAGCCTTATCCAACCTACACAGTAGGCTCGGGGTTCGCGTAGGTATGCCCGGATGCGGGACCAGGCCAAACGGCGACCCGCGCTTCGCGCCGGCCCTGGCAGCAGTGTAATGCGGGCAGACTCAGGCGTTGCTTCCATCTCCCTCGTCGTCTTCTTTCCTCTCAGTCATGTGTTTCCCTATCGTAGCACGCAGGTCTAGCAGGCGACAGGCACAGAGGGTTCTGTCACATGGAGCTACTCATGGCACAAAGAACGGATGAACAAGACACCGGACTGTTCCGGACTGGGCTAACGGATGTCCTGGACGAACGGACCAGAATTCCTTTCGTAGTTTCGGAGCACGGGGATCTTCGACTCCCTCCCAACCCATCTCGTAAGCCTAGACCTTGATGCTACTAATACACCCCCGAGGCGCTGCACAAAGCCGACTTTTGCGAGCCTTGAGCGTCCGCTTATCAACAAGAGATCATACAGATAGGTAAATGGCTTTATGTATCTAATACACGTACTTGCACCAGGAGACAATGCGTCGCCGAGCCTTCGGAATCCCTTGGACGCCTGCCCTGGAATACCAAAACGATGTCAAATCACCCCCCGCAATTATTCGTTCCATTTCCTACCTTATTCGTCGCCAACCCAAACCCTTCGGAATAGAAAAAGAAAGAACACGGAAACATCAACCCTCCGTCGCCGCCGTCACTCGCTTCCATCATTTTTAATGACTTCTCAGTTGCTCTCGGCTACCCAATCGGTGGCGATCACTCAAGCCTCGAAGCTCTTGATCTGGCCCTCGCTGCTCAATGGCTGTACTGCACTGGATCCAGGAACAGCTTGGAACGTAAGACTCGCGCCGTCCGTCATGGCGTCCTGAGCCAATTTGAGGCCCTGATCCCCACCCGCCTCAACTGCTGTCTTCAGGGAGTTCTGCACTTCGCGAACACGACGCTTGAATGCAAGGCGGTCCAAAAATAGTTGTTGGCGGCCTCGCTCAAGCTCTCTTCGTTCCGCCTGCAAGATGGCCTCCATCTCGTTGAAGTACTTCAACTTCAGTTCAAGTTTTTGAAGTGTGAGGTTGGCCGCCGCTGAAACAAGTCGCGTCATCTCGCGCTCCTCATGTGACACCAGACCAGCAGCCCGGGCACCCATCGTGGCCATCGGGATCGTTGCCAGAGTCGTTGTGGTTGTAGTGGTGGTCGTGGTTGTGGTCACGTCAATCTCCATCGAGTCGCCATCTTTGTCCTTGCCCTTGCCGTTAGTAGTCGCCTGCTCGCCTGAGTCGTCTCCCTCCAGACGCCTGCGCAGCTTCCGTGTGAGCTCCTCGGCCGACTTGTTGGCAGCAGCAGCCGTGCTCGCAGGATCTGCGAGACCCGCGAGGAACCCAACCACAGACATGACAGGGTTATCCGCCTGGCTGAATGGAAGGTGGCCACCCTGTGTTCCAAGCATGGCAAGACCCGTAGGTGCGTTAACAGCAAGGTCGTCTGCGTACTTGCCCTCTATGTCTAGGGACAAAAACTGTAAGACGCACTCCTCACGAGTGCGAGTGCCAACGTGGTCCGCAATCTCATTCCAGTCGTCATCCATCCTCTCGATACCTTCCAGGAGTCGTAGGATTTCTGCATCGCTCCAAGGCGCATCTCGGTCAAGAACGGTTGTGTAAGTAGGGTTCTCCATCCTTGTGAATTGAGCACTGGTCTGGTTGCCAGGCAGATGGCCCTCAAGATAGCAGCTTGGGCAGACGTCGTACTTGGTCTTGGAGTTGGGATCGGTTTGAGAGCTGTGATAGTATAGTCTGGTGCAATCAATACCGCAGGTATGGCAGTTGACCTTAACAATAGGCGTCTTCGTTGCCTCCTCGACACCTGAGATGCCATTGGTAATTGGTGCATCTCCATTGGTCTTAGGCTCCGTCTTGTTGAGCTTTGCGCCCTTGGCGCTTGCCTCGTATATGTTACGGCTAACCTCGAGGTTGACGTCGGTCTTGGGACCAGACGTCGCCGACGCTTTCTTCTCTGTGTCCGCGCTAGGCTTTCCAGCCGACACAACTGCATCAGAAGACGGCTGCCACGGCTGAAGACCACGGGGCGTGTCACAGATGATCTTGAAGTGGCCGGTGAATGGCGGGCCAACATGCGATGGTCTTTGCTCGGCATCAACCTGGTTCACTGTTAACCCTGATCATGGCAGCATACACCCATAAAGATGGAAACCAAAAGAAAGTTACCTGATAGTTGATCAAGCCCCACTGCTCAAGAAAAGAGTGCACCCGCATAATGGCGCAGACATCTCCGGCCAGATTGCGTCGGCAAGCTGTGACAGTAAGGTATTCAACCGGGTTCAAACGGTACGTGTTGATCATGAAGTCGCGGTAGTCCTTGTAAACGGCCGGGGTTTTGCTGCGGTTGCGGCTATTGAAGAATTCAGACATGGCCTTGCGCTCGATGTCGTTAATGGTGTTCATGTCGAACCAGGTGCTGTAGCTTGGCAGGACGATGGCGTGTGTCTGAGAGATGAGGTGCTCCCGAGCCGCATTTTCCAGCGTCTCCTTGGTCTTGGAGTCCTGCCCATCCACATCGGTTCCAGCTCCGACATCATCCCCCTCTTTCGATTGGCCGTCCTTGACCTCATCACGTGCACCTGCCATGTCCTCGTCTTGGGTAGCCTCGGGCGCTGGGCCATCGGGGGCATCGAGAGGGTTGTCGGAAGTCACGCCGGGTGCAGGCGTCGCGCTATCTTGCTTGATGTTGGGTTCCGCGATAGGGCCCTCGGTCATCTGGACGTCTGCTCAGTGAGGTTGATTTAGTTGGGGCTGCGTCGACAACGGAAGAGTCAGACGGGAACATGTACCTTCGGCGCCATCTCCAGATGTAGTTGCAGCAGGCTGCAACGGCGGCTGAGAAAGAATTGGGTTACTGCCGGGGGAGGCAGCGCTAGATAAGCCGTAGGTAGTCTGGTCCTCCATGATAACTTTGGGCGAAGGGACCTCAGGAGGCAACGGACATCAAGGCTGCCTGGAAGTCGCGAGTAAATGCAATGGCGCGACGCGCAAATCGGAGTCAGAGACAGTCGATTGGATCAATCTGTGGCATGCGACTGGCGACTTTGGTTGTTTGATGATGCAGCCCACAGGTTTTACCCCTCTAGCAGCTCGTGGTGTTGATGTTGAGTAACGAGATGTGGTGGTTATGGAGTAGTCGCGTCTGGGCCTGGAGAAATTTTGGCGCGAGATGCTGGAGGATAATACAGTGTAGGTATTGTTTAAGGTACCTTAGGTAGGTAGGTACTTGCAACAGACAGTAGTAGGTAAGGTAAGCCTGGCGCTGCCAGCTCTGGGCATTCCTCCGCTGTTAGGTGGCGACCTGCTCTGGGGACCACCTTAGCTTAGGTAACCTAAAACACCACAGTTGCATCTATGTACGCTCACACGTGACCTCCGACGCTCTGTTCCTGAGGCTGCACGGCCGGGAAAAGCAGACATAAAGCCGATTCGTTCGACCTAGAGCCACCCCTGGCGTTTAGCCAGAGGCCCTCCCTTCTGATGACGGCACATTGGCAGTTGAGGAAGGCTTCATGCGAACTCGGCGTAGTAACCTCGGGCCGTGTCAAACCGTTCCTATCTATTTGCGTCGTCCACCGCAACAGTCGTACAACACCTGCTTCTCTCAAGTTTCCGGCGGTTCTTTTCTCATTTCGAACTGAAGCATACCTTTCCGCTTTTCCATATCTGTTTAAATCATCATGCTGTTCCTAACCCGAAGAGCCGCTGTCAGCGGGGCTGCTTGGGCGACCAGCGGACTGTCGGGGCTCCGATCAAGATCGACGAGGAGTCTACTATCCACTCTCGCTCTCTTGGAACAGAGGGAAGGTCAATTGAACCACGGCTCTTTGAGCGCCATCACCGCGGCGAAGAAACTCGGCGGACCAATTCACGGTTTCGTGGCGGGAAGCAACATCAAGGGAGTTGCAGAGGAGGCGGCTAAGGTCGAAGGCGTAGAGAAGATCATTGCTGTTGACAACAGCGCATACGACAAGGTTTGCTTCTTCTCCGAGGGGAGAAATTTTTGGACATCTTGCATACGGACTGGACTCTCTGACGCTCTTTTTTTCTTCTTCTTTTGCAGGGCCTTCCCGAGAACTATGCGCCGTTGTTGGTCGAGAACATCAAGAAGGGCGGCTACACCCATGTTATCGCTGGACACACTGCCTTCGGAAAGAACCTCTTGCCCCGTGTTGCTGCGCTTCTGGACTCTCAGCAAATCTCTGATATTACTTTTATCGAGAGCGAAAACACCTTTGTTCGTCCCATTTATGCCGGCAACGCCATTGCCACGGTCGAGTCATCTGATCCCGTCAAGATAATCACAATTCGGGGTACAGCTTTCCCTGCTGCAGAGATAGCCGGTGGTTCAGCAGGCGTTGAGGCGGGCATTGACCCCAAGTCCGAGTCTACCACCGAGTGGGTCTCCGAGGATCTTGCCAAGTCCGACCGGCCAGACCTCGCAACTGCCAGCAGAGTCGTCTCTGGTGGCAGAGGCCTCAAGTCCAAGGAAGAGTTCGACAAAGTGATGCTGCCACTGGCCGACTCCTTGGGGGCTGCGGTCGGTGCGTCCAGAGCTGCGGTGGATAGTGGCTATGCGGACAACAGTCTTCAGGTAGGCCAAACTGGCAAGGTTGTCGCCCCCCAACTTTATATGGCCGTCGGCATCTCTGGTGCCATTCAGCACTTGGCAGGTATGAAGGACAGCAAGGTCATCGCGGCCATCAACAAGGACGCGGATGCTCCTATTTTTCAGGTCGCAGACGTTGGTCTTGTTGGAGACCTGTTCGAAAAGGTGCCCGAGTTGACGGAGAAGGTCAAGCAGTGATGTAATATTTTGTAATCTACATAGATGAGTCTATGCATGGGTGATGGCCTCTGTTACGCTCACGAAATAACATCGAGCATCGCTTTGGTGGATGTGAACTTTTCTCGTTCTTTGCCCGCAGCACGGCCATTGTCTTTCTCGGCCCTGTCTATCTTCTGCCAATCAGCCCAGGATACTCTTTTCGAGGCCCTGTCGCCAACTTCTGCACTGATCCCTGCCCATCCATGCTTGGTGTTCATGTCAGTTCCGGACAGAAATGGGAACCCGGACAACCAGTCTTGTACGATTGAGTCGCCGGTCTCGAAAGCATCCATCATGGTCGATGCGATAACTCCTGTGGGCCCTCTCTTCACCCAACCGGCGCAATAAACGCCAGGGGAAGCGTCGAATTCTGATGAGTTCCCCGAGGTATGCCGCAAGACTCTGCCACGCCCATCGTTCATGACAACACCACGCCGGTCATCAAAGGCAAGGCCCGCTTCCTGCAATCCCGGTATTGAGACAGATTTGTAGCCGATGGAACGGAAGACCAGGTCTGAGGGCACAGTTATCGTTTCCCCGGTTAAGCGAACCTGGGCACCGGGGTCGAACTTGGAGGACAACTCCGTTCGTTCCAACCGGGTACTACCGACATCGGACGGAGATTCCGGGCTGGCGAGAAACTCTACTGGGCTCAGGCAAAAATCGAGAGACCAAGACCTCGCAACATCGTTGGGCCGGACAGCTGAGCCTTTGACTACTACCTCCATCAGTCTCCTTGCCGCTCTAGGGAGCGTCTTGATTTCAGGAGGAAGGAGGGTTGGGTCGACGGGATGGAAAGCAAGACTGGGAATCTTCATCAGCTCCCTGACCTCTTTAATGGTGAAAGCTGCCTATTGAGTGTTATCAACCACGAGCGTACGGTGGAGACTTTGTTTTACGCTCACCTGCATAGGCCCACGCCTTCCAATGACATGAACCCTCTTGATGCGGGAAACGGCCAGGTTGGCTAACGCTTCTTCGGTGATGTCTGTTTTGCGTAAGACATCTACATCTTCAAGCAGCATGCGAGCTACATCCAAAGCAACATTTCCCTGACCGACGATAACAGCTTCGTCGCCTTTGGTCAAGTCTGGCGCCAGCCCGGCGTACTCGGGAAGTCCGTTGTACCAGCCAACGAATGAACGTGCAGAATATATGCCCCGAAGCTCAGATTCCCCTGGAACACCAAGTGTCCTGTCCTTTGCTGCTCCGTATGACAACAAGATAGCATCGTAATGGCGCAGTAGACTCGAAAACGGAATAGTGCAGCTATGCGGATGAAAACCTGCTTCGCCAACGGAAACGTTGCCAACAAATGTGAAATTAGGAGAGCCAGCGACCTCCTCAAACTTATCTTGGCATTTCTACGATGGTTCCGTCAGTCGAGCCGAAATACGTGAGTGAGGAGAGAAAGCAACCTTGACTTCAGGGTGATCTGGGGCGACGCCGAAGCGGACAAGACCGAAGGGAACTGGCAATGACTCAAACATGTCAATCTTCGCGTTTGGGAGCCGAGACATGACGCGGTAAGACGCATAAAAACCAGCGGGGCCGGATCCTACAACAGCAACGCGAAACGAGTCTTCGGGAGAACGAGTTCGCCTTGCGATAGACGCTTCGGTGCTGATCAGGCGGACCGCTGAGTTGCCAGTGCCCACCTGAGGCCGAGCATGGCTGCAGCCTAGAAGCGGCCGGACTCGAAGTAGGAGGAGCATGGCGGTGCTGTTCTGGAGCACGCACGTGGTGCTGCTGGGCCGGTCAAGCAATGATTAATCTTGCCCGCTGGGTCGCCAGCTGAGTGTATCGTCGGAAATCACAGTGATTGCAACGATATGGAGGTAAGGACTGTGCGATGAGCCCGGCTTATGAGTGACGGATGGGAGGCAGACCAAGCAGAAAAGGTTCAATGATGAGTAACCGTAGCAGACCGGATGAGTTCGGATATAGTACCGGGACCCGCCCCCAATACGGGCCTCTCGGAGATGTGTGAGCGGCGGTGTTGCCGGGGACGAGGGATGACGGAACCGCAAAAGCCCCGGATTGTCCGGAGACGTGAAGATGGAAATATGTGGTTAAGATCCAAGGTGCGTAGGGAGGTAGGTACGTAGTCAAGCATATCCTCAAATCCCCAAGTGACGGCGCAAACATGAGGGCTTGGTCTCAGCTCGCTCACTGCGACCAGGTTACCTGCAAAAGACTAGTGCGGCGGGATAAAAGTGGATGTGTACCTGACCTAGGATGTCCAAAAAAGCAACTTTTAGAGCCTAGCCCAGTGAGAAACGCCATCTTTGGGCGCTGGGCCAGGTTTCAGGCGCTGTACATCGTCTTAGACACCCGTTGCTGTGGCAACAAGGGCGCCTTCAAGCTGCGTTAGACGTGATGTTGATAACGGGCAATGACTGTCAAGCCAGGCACACTTGAGTCCTTGATTTGCCCTGGTTTATCTTACTCTCACTGCCTGACCTACATCTCTGTAGCATCTTGCTAGCTGAGGTTGGCACATCCCTCTGCCCCGTCTTACCCCAAGCTGAGGTACTCTTAACTATCAAGCCTCTCGCTCTCATCCACCACCACCTCACGGCCATTCCCCTCCTTCATCATCCCACATGCTCAATTTCTCCCAGAGACCTCTAGCAGAGTCCCAACCACGCGCATTAAGCTGACTGGATCAAGCCAGCGGCATTCCAGCCAGCTCACCTCGACGCCGCCTTCTGTGGAAGCATTCCTGAAAACTACACACTCACACACACTCGCTATCCGTCTGTCTCTTTTTTTGCTACGACTGAGGACGAAACGACCAAGTCTAATGCCGCGAAGATGGTTCAGCAGCCCTATCTTTACAATGCCGTCAGCAACAGTCGAGACTCACGATTTCCCGAGCCCAAGTTCGACCCTAAAGCAGTAACGCGTGCGAGTTGGGAGCCGAAGCCGCGCAAGCCCAAGCCCACTGGGCCGTTGGTCACTTTCAATCGCCATCCTGAGTGAGCATTTTCTGTGCAACTGGATTTCTCTGCCTGAGAGCCAGGACTACACGATGATCACGTGCTGACCAACCGCCATCCAGCGCTCAGATGGTGCTGTCGCATAGGTCTAGCAATTATGTGTCCCTCAGTCCTCGGACGAAGAGCTGGATCAAGAGCATACGGATCGTCCAGCTGGCTCTCAGAGTCCTGCAACTAATTGGGGCTGCAGGCCTGCTTGCCCTCCTCATCCTGCTGAACAACATCGAGGCTCTCGCTGGGTGGGTCATGCGTATCACGGTACGTTTGCAGCAAACGACGCGCTCACTTGATAACCATGCTGATGAAACCTAGCCCGGCGTCGTGATGGTACACTGTTTCTACGCCATTTACCACCTATCCAGGCCAGCCGGGGACCGTAGCCCTGCGTCATCCACCGCTTATCAACTCTTTTCCGGTATCTCTGACCTAGCCGCCATGCCTCTCTACGCATATGGTGCCTTGATGGCCATGAACAATAGCGCAGCTTGGACGACTCGCTGGGTTGACCAGGGGCTCGTGGAATACTTTGTTCAAGCCGTCAGCTACACATTCATCGGTGCCGGGGGCTTGCATCTAATATCATTCTGCATTTCCGCTTGGCTCGGCTTCATGTTTCGCAAAATCACTCAGATGCCTCCAGACATGAACCCCTTGGAGGATCATCTGACCTCGCGAGCTAAGCATAAGAGGAACAAATCCAGTGTCGCGACCAGCGTTAGCGACGAGGGCGAGAAGCGACTTTCTACGCCTCTTGAAGAGCGACGTCGGTCCGGTGCACCGTATCAAGACCTTTCTCGACCGCCCAGCATTCCTTTCCAACGGACGAGAGCCGGCTCTGATCTGTCCAACCGCACACGTGATTCTCACGCCGATCTCCCCAGTCGGCAATATCAGATCCCACTAGGAAACTCACCGAGAAACTCAGCCGTCGCTAGTGAATACAATCGAATGTCTATTCCTCGTTCTTCACCCCGTGGCTCTTACACTGAAGTCCCGCTTCACGACACGAACAACCCCCGGTCATCTCTTTCATCTGGAGTTATTTCTTCCCCGACCCAAGCTCGCAACGCAGGCAAATTCACCGAAACCTGGTTCGCCACGGACTCGCTTATCTCGCGCACGCAGAAGAGAAACCGTGCCATGGATGTCGCTGTTGCAGCAGAGAAAAAGCTTTCGAGTGATAAGGGGTACGAAGCTTTGGGTCACCGTTACAACGTGGAGGATTCCGATTCTGACAACGATGAAAATGATCTGGCGGGTAGCGATTTCGAGAACGATCTTGGGAACCCTCACCCGAATCCTTTAGCATCAAATCCTCAACCGGCGACCGCACGAGCCAAGACATCGTTCTTGCCTCCCCGCAACTCTGCCTTGTCTGAGGTGAATCTCAATTCCCGTCAGGTCAGCGGCAGCAATGATATTGCAGATGCGAGGCTTTCTGCGCTGGCGGGACAGCCGTGGCCACGCAACCGCGACAGTTCCATCCAGCCAGAGTCTGACTTCTACTCAAAACCCTATGGCGAGCTCAAGGCCGCAACACCCCCTGTCATGGTTGGCAACAACCGGCAGGTGTCCTCCGGTAATGACTACGACAACCAGCCGTACTCCTCCACCTATGGACGACGTAACGTGAGCGGCAAAGTCGCCGAGGAGGGTCTGGCTGGGTCGAAGAATGGCTATCCAAGGTACAGCGTGCTATAGGGCCGAATTTGAACTTCAAAAGGCCTTCGACTGAGATGAGATGCTGTATGGTCTGCTCTACGGATTTGTGATTTTTCGGGAGTTAGTTCGGGGACAATATTACGATTCATGTCGACCTCAAATGCTGACGGCCAGCTCAGGCTGACTCATTGGCGAAGACCCTGAACAACGCATGCACTGGATATTATGTTGTACTTAGCTCACAAGAAAGAGAGAGGTCAAGTCTGCGCACGGCGACTGTTTCATCATTCCCGCTGTTCAGCTGTAAACAGAGAACGTTCGTGCTTGTGCAGAATTTACCTCAGGACAGATGGAAAACTGACTGGAATTTAGTCACTGTCTAGGACAGTTTCGTGTGAATGAAACGAGGTACAGGTTAGGAAGTCATTAGAAGAGATGCTGCTCCAAAGACCATCTCGCGCCTTACGCCTTTAGCCCCGGGCATACGTGGCCCAGTCCACGCCTGGTTTGTCTTCTTTCCACCCTATCTCATCCCAAGAGCCGAGCCCACTCAAGTGGCGCATTGTTGGTCGTCCATGGGGGCAATTCCAAGGCTTATCCAGCTCGC
The DNA here is from genome assembly GCF_026319265.1 of Colletotrichum chrysophilum. Lineage (NCBI taxonomy): Eukaryota > Fungi > Ascomycota > Sordariomycetes > Glomerellales > Glomerellaceae > Colletotrichum > Colletotrichum chrysophilum. Next base: position 219,799 of record NW_026517350.1, on the reverse strand, counting down.
CCATGTGACGGACAAGCTTCTCCATCTGCTGATGCGCCAGAGCCCTTCCGATCATGACACTGCTCCGGCAGGCACGCATGGCAAACATTGAACGGACCTTGGAGGGTCGTGGGGCGGAGACTCCCTCGTTAGATTGATGATCCCCCAGGAGAGATATCAACTCTTCGAGGTCAGACAGCGTAAAGGTCGTCCCGTGGCTTAGAGGGAGAGCAAGAAGTTTGCATCGTAATCCCACAGGTTGATTGCCGGACCTGTCCACGTCCACCTGAAAGCCATTGGTGTTCAAGGCAGCAATGTTCTCCATCACGATTTCTTCCTCAAGAGCCGTGAGTTCAAGCTGCTTCGGATGCACAAGTCGCTGTGATTGTACGACTGTCGTCGACTGCAGTCGTTCGAAGTTGTACTTCTCATCCGAAGCATGCTGGTCAATGATGAAGAGCTCATCATCGCTGCTAGAACTACCACCGTCCCCTTTGCCTGATGCGTAACGGACAGCGATGATGAACCCCAGGTTGAATTGGCCAACGATAGTCATGTTTCCAAAGTCAGCTTTTGTAATAATAAGGGACAGGACTTCTTCAGCATCTTGCGACTCCAAGCCCAAGGCACTGAGGGCGTTGGTTTGACGTGAATTTGCTCGCTTCATTTCAGATGCCCACAATTTCATTTGAGTGTGCAGACCCCCCTCGTTGATCTTTATGCTTTGCTCATGTTGTAGGGTGGCATCCTTCCGCTTGACTCCGGCATTGAGAGCACTGGGCCTCTTACTGGAAGCCTCAGATCGTTCCAACCCATCTTCCTCAGGCTGGTGCTCGGTCGCAACAGACTGAACCGGGGCTGAATCGTCGTCAAAACGAGGTGACTTGAAGCTAGGTGCATCGATTTGGCTGTGGAGTTCTCCTGGGGTACGTGGTAACTCTTCAACAAAACTAACAGTCTCCATTGCCTCGCTTGAATGATTCTCTCTAAGAGAACTGGGCAAATCGGAGTCGTTCGCTTGGCTACCAACGTCCGTGGCTGCGCCGATCTTGTCTAGATCTTGCAAACTGTCATTGGCCTTTTCCGCCCCATCTCTAGATCGATTGGCTGAAAGTATCTGTGTCAAACGAGAGCCGAAGGATGAACCTAAGGTCGTGGGTTTGCTAGTGGGGGATTTTGCATGTCCTGTCCCCTGATCGAGCTTCAATTTCTTAGCGTGTATTTCTGCTGACCCTACGACGGTGGAGTCTCCAATGATAATGGTAGCAACATCTGGAGCATGTCTTTTCGACATTCGTGGCGTCACTGTCGGCATGCTGTTGTCTACCGGAGTCCTAATCGGCGTAATGGCTGGGATCTCAGCTTGGTCAGAGGCTTTTCCGCCTTCAGAAGTGCTTGATACATGTTTTGACGGTGCTTCGGGGTCCTCTCGCTCATCCAGCTCGGCGAGACGAGCACGAAAGTCTAGCACCCTCCGAGGGGTTTCTACTGTGTCTGCTGGCGTAGTATCCAGCATCTTCTCTGGGGACTCTGGCGGCTCTTCAGCAACTTCATCTTCTCCTTGTGATTCACCAGGCTGTCCGGGAGTTGTCAATATCCCGGTATCGCCCCCCCTGTTCGACCGCGGCTCGTCGGGTTCTCGACTGTCTTTTGCAGTTCTTCCAACCCAACGACTCATCAAACTTTGCGACTGTAGGTCTGCGGGTGATGTTATTTTTTGCTGTGTCGCACGAGTCTTTCGGACTTGTTTGCTGCGCGGTGGGGATCGATCCTCTTCATCCTCAGAGCTTGAACCGTGGTGCTGGATGGCTGGGCGTGGCCCACTCGCTGTGAACGTCGGCTTCTTGGTGTTTTGTGCCACAGTCTGAGTACCTTTGCCCTCGCCGTCGACCTCCATGACGGTTACGGTGGCTTGGGTACCTCGATGAAGCTTTTGCGTGGATGACTGCCCCACTGGTATAGAGTAGTCCTGTGATCGGAAGAGAGCAGTCAAGGCCTCCCTTAAGTTTTCCAACATTCGATTTTGGTCATGCAAGAGGATGGTGCGTTTATCAGGGCTGACGTTGACATCATACAGATGAGTGTCGAGTTGAATGTCTGCAAATATAAAGGGGGATTGTGACGAGTTGTATGCTTTGTAAACCTCGTTGAAAACTTTAGCAAACTGAGGCAAGCCGCAAGGCCTCCCATTGACGAAAAACATCTGGCGATCTGGAGTCTGGCGGCCTTCGCCATGCGCTGGCCGACTGATGTACCCCTGAACACGGACTTCAGCAGAAACCTTTTCAGTCCTCTGTGCATTTTTCACACCACCGGTTGGCTCGAAATTTAGCGTCATGTCCAGTTTGACCAGAACCATCATCGTCTTGGCGCCAAATATATTGACGAGGTTCTCACGAGTTGTCGGATTGCCTTTGGTGGAGAATAAAACGATGCGTTTGCCTTTGCTGGGCTGCTGTGATACGGTAAATTTGACACCTGTCTGGATGCAGGCATACTGATTGAGGAGCGAAATGACCTTGTTCCATTCTCGTTTAATGTTGCGTTCGAGTTCGCGACGACGGACAGGCAGATTATGGAAAAGATTCTCGACGATGACATTGGTGCCTTTCTGAGCAGCAATAACACTTGTATTGCCCAGTTTGCCTGAAATTTCGAATTCGAGTCTGGTGCCTTTGGGAACGTCCTTTGCTAGGCAAGTGACGATACTGAACCGCGATAGCGCACATAGTGAAGACAAGGCTTCACCACGGAAACCAAATGTCTCGAGGGTAGCTAAATCGGCGTAGGTTGAAAGCTTCGAAGTGTAGTGCTTCAAGGCAATAGTATCGTAGTCGTCATGCGAGATGCCTGAGCCGTTGTCTTGAACCTCGATCGAATCGAGACCCTGGTTCTTGAAGCGAACGTCTTCGATGAGCTGTCAGCAAGCAAGGGTGGGAAAAGAGTGAAACGGCTGGGATATCTGGACTGAAATGAGTTTGGCAACCATACCTACGCTACTGGCGCCCGCATCGATGCTGTTTTCGACTAATTCCTTGACAACAGAACAGAGATCAACGATGACTTGGCCAGATTGTATTTGATGCACCTTCGAGAGTTGTCAGCAGGGGGTCGTGGTTTTGCTATTTTCAGGGGGCGGCGTAATCAAGCTTACGGTGCGGCCATCGATGGCCTTTATAGCGGCCATTTCGACGATGAGTTTCTTCGAAGTTCAGCACTCCATACATCCATTCCATCGAGAGGATGAACCGAGTGTTGTCATTGAACCGGAAGACGCGCCAGGCGCGTATAGTGTTTGCCGGATAAGGCAAGGTGCATTTGGGTCGCGACTTGGTAAGGGAGGCAGGTAGGCTACCTGACATAAGCAAGGCGGCTAGAGTTACCACGGTACCTTATCATCCTTGCCTACGGACCCAAACACAATACAGCGCGCCCAAGTCGCCACGCTACATGCATTGCCATTGACGCCTTGGCACGCTCTGAAGGACGCGTTTCTTGGAATTTTTAATTTTTTTTTTTTTTTGAAAAAAAAAAAAAAGAGTGACACTCGGGACTTATAGGGTGAGTGGACACTAGAAACGTGGGCCGTCAGTCCGCTGATCTGGGAGTCAGCAGATGGGTAATTAGCGACCAATCGCTGCCGAAAAGCCATTCCCAATCTTTCTCCGTAGGCAAGATACGGTTCGCTGAAGAGAGGCGAATTGTACAGAGGCCGGCGTCTCTAGAACGAGGACCATCTCTGGCCTCGTTACAAACGCAGCCCTGATCCAAGAAACCCATCGCCTGTGAGATTTATCATAAGCTCGTCATTGGTCCTGAGCAGTGACCTCACTGAACATCCACGGGTACACGAGTACCGTGCCGAACGGGGGTTTGATGGGTTTGTGGCAGATCGGGCCGTTGTCTGAGGTGTCCACTGCGAATTATCCGTCTAGTACATCTAGTCCCCAGCCAAGACATTCCTACGAAAGGTATGGGCTTATTGAAGCCATTGGCGGAGCCAGCCATCTCTACCGCTACAATGGATATCTGTAGATGGAATTAAACGTGCAGAGCACAGCGCCGTAACGGAGATTAGCTGCCGTTGACTGCGTCGGATCTCGATCTTGTTCCGGCCAGGCTTTGTGAGCTCAGCAGATCAACGAACCTGGTCAGGCTTATCTCTGAGGCTACTTTGTGGTCGCGTATTACTCTTGCATTCCAAGACGGCGGGCGTGAGCATGTGTGCCGGAGGTAGATGTAAAGCAAGTAGACGAACAAAATAAAAAGACAGGGGATATATATGTCAACAGAGAAGAAGAAGTAAACGAGGGCGGCGACCAACACAGCGTTTGCTGGAGAAACAAGCAGAAAACGTTTCATGTCACATTGGGGCAATGATAGGCGGTTCGAGGGCCAGGGATGCCGGGGCAGCGCGAGAGATCAGAGGGAAAGGAGACCGAGGGGGACCAGGGGTCTACCTAATCCACCATGCTTTCGTAATCAATGCAAGGCCAGCTCTTAGCCCCGAGCTATCGCTTTGTATGAAAATAAGTGCAGGGTGCATGTGAGGCAATTATTTAATTCTGCATTCGCGGTACAGCGATATATCGGGAGGCCCGGGTCGCAGAAGCTTCTGAGAACGACCTTTCATAAGGCACCTAGGTCGGCGAGCCTGTTAGTGAGGAGGCAGGTAGGCGCTTACCTAGAGAAATACCTACTACCTAGGCAAGTATCCGGAGGTACCTTACCTAGGTATCGAACCTTACCTTGAGATAAGGGGATGGGTGATTACCTGACCTAGGTACCTTAAGGTAGATAGAAGAAGGAAGAAACGAGATAATCTAAGGCACCTTACCTACTTACCAGGTCCATGTAAAGTACATGCGGTAGGTATTCGGCTTATCACTGCACGCATTCCCAGCCCAGCGCAGCGGAACCGCGGGAACTTTCAAGGCACTGTCAAAGCCTGCACGGCCGCTGGTTATTCGTCGCATCCAGAACCACAGGCCACTTCAGGCCCCAATTGACATTTCCGAGCCTCTACCTGCCTACCTACCTTTGGGTACCAGGTATGCACTCTCTGATGGGGGTCCTCAAGAACACCTATTAGCCGACACCGCGTTACCTACCTACCTAGGTACCTCAGGTAGCTCGGCACCTAGCATCACGTAGCGTCCCCCCCCCCCCCCCCAAAACCTTTCCGCATCACAGTGCATCAGCTCAGCGTCCCAGACCCTTACTCGCTTGTTCCAATGGTGAGGTAAGTCCCTTCTAGTAGCATGCTTCTCTCTTTCTCTCGTCCCTCTTCTCGCTTGTCCGCATCGTCTCTAACCTACGATCGCCCCAGCTCCCATTCTCTCCTCCTTTCCCTCCCAAACGTATCCCAACGGCTCAATCGACCGACTACTTCCTCCCGAGGAAGACTCGAGCGAGCCCTCTCCACCCATGAAGAGGCGCTCGTCGGGTTCGACCGACGACAGCGACGACCCTCTTGCTGAGCCTCCTGTAACCACGATCCAAGAGCCTGCTCGCACCCGCAATTCTGTCGCACACCCCAAACATCTGCCAGTTGCCTCGAGACCGTCTTCTGCGAGGAGTAGACTCAACGCCAATTGGAAGCTCGAACATGGACCGAATGTATCATTCGACAACCATCCCATAACTGTTTCTTCGTTGCCTTTGCCAGACCCATCCCTGGCCGCGCCGTTGCCCTCATCCTCTGCCGCTCGTCGAAGCAACACACAGCGCCAGCCCCCGAACCACCACCACCACCACCACCACCAACCCCAGTCCGTAGTCCGTGTCCATCAACTCGACGACAACGACGGAGATCACGCCCTCGCCACCGACGAAGGCGGAGAAGACGACGACGAGAAAGCCTCCACGACCACTGAAAATATGGCCGAAATGCGCTTCACTAGTCGTCGCTCTCGATTTCGTGGCCCGTGGTCCATCACCATTCTCGCCCTTGCTGTCACTGTTCTTGGCATCACCCTGCTTTGCGCCATCTTGAATTCGTCCTGGACCCGTCAGCTCGACGCCAAGGGATGCCGGATGTCTTACATGCGACCCACGTATATACGTCTACGCGACTTCGACACGGAGCATACCCGCTTCGCGACGAAATATTCTCTGTATTTATATCGCGAGCAAGGCGTTGACGACGAAAGAAAGGTAGGTCCCTGGACTTTTGCGCCTACGCGGTATTCCACATTAACATAGGCTCTAGTTGACAGGTGTCCCTGTTCTATTCATCCCAGGCAATGCTGGAAGCTACAAACAAGTTCGTCCGATAGCAGCAGAGGCCGCAAACTATTTCCACGAGTCCCTACAACATGACGAGGCTGCCGCCGCCGCTGGTGCCCGCAACCTCGACTTCTTCACCGTCGACTTCAACGAGGATATCACTGCATTCCATGGACAGACCATGCTGGACCAGGCGGAATACCTGAATGAGGCGATTCGGTATATCTTGTCTTTATATATGGACCCGCGAATATCAGCTCGAGACCCGGACCTGCCAGACCCGACGTCCGTTTTGATCCTGGGCCACTCCATGGGCGGTATCGTAGCGCGAACCATGCTCATAATGCCCAACTACCAGTCTTATTCGATCAATACCATCATCACCATGTCCGCTCCGCATTCCCGTCCTCCTGTCACTTTTGACGGACAGATTGTAAAGATCTACGAAGACATCAACGATTACTGGCGCAGAGCTTACTCGCAGAAGTGGGCCAACAATAACCCACTGTGGCACGTTACTCTCGTCTCGATTGCTGGAGGGGGCTTGGACACGGTAGTGCCATCCGACTATGCTAGCGTTGAGTCGATAATTCCCGAGACCCACGGCTTCACCGTCTTTACCACCGGTATCCCCAAGGTCTGGACCAGCATGGATCACCAGGCGATTCTGTGGTGTGACCAGTTTAGAAAAGTTGTGGCCCGAGCTATGTACGACGTTGTTGATGTCCATAGGTCATCGCAGACAAAACCCAGAGCCGAGAGGATGAGAGTGTTCAAGAAATGGCTTCTCACGGGTATGGAGTCCATTGCCGAGAAAACGTTGCCTTCCGAGGGCCCATCTACGCTGCTTACACTGGAAGACAACGCAAACGATATCATGGCCCAGGGCGAGCGTTTGGTATTGCGTCAACTGGGACTGAGTTCGAAACCGAGGGCTCATTTGCTCCCTGTTCCCCCGCAAGGAACCCCAGAGGGCAAGCGATTCACTCTTTTGACTGATGTTGGCCTCGATAAATCGGGGGAGCATGGAAAGCTTGAGGTGCTCTTTTGCAGCTTGTTCCCCCTCCAACCTGGTCAGGCCACGAACTTATTCACCTTGAATATGGACCTGTCAGGAGACAGTACAGGGTCCACTCGACTGGCATGCAAGAACGCCGCAAACGACGCCATGTTGTTGCCCGCTTCGACTAAGTCCCATCGTCATCCGTTTGCCGTGGACAGTGAGCCTGCGACACGTCCATTTTCATATCTACAATACGACACCGAAGACATCGCTGATCATCAGTTTGTTGCTATTATTGACAAAGCACTCAAGCCTACGACAACCTTCGTTGTAGCAGAGTTCAGCGACCACTCGCAATCGCACAGGACGCGTAATATTAGCCTTCGACGACTGTTGGCGTTTGGCATGACATTGAGGCTGCCAGCTAGCCGCCCTATGGTGGCGGAAATCAATGTCCCTGCTCTTCAGTCCAGCTTGCTAGCTTATAACTTGGAGGTCGGCAACCAGGTCTGCGGCGGCAAAGCTGAGATATTTTCTCCTTTGATCCGTCAGTATCTCGCTCAACCGTACGAGTCAAAATTTTTTGTCAATGCTAGACATGCCAGTGTCAGCATTCATGGAGTGGCGCCATTTGTCCCTCCCCCACTGCGGCCAAAGAGGCTCGATGAACAGGGACTGAGCTTTCAATTCTGGACAGACCCGACTTGCGAGTCCAGCATTCAAGTCAAATTAACGGTCGACACCTTGGGCAGTCTTGGAAAGCTGTACATGCGATATCGAACGGTTTTTGCAGCATTCCCGCTACTGGTGGTAGCCCTCGTACTTCGCAAACAATTCCGAGTATACGACACGACAGGCACATTCATCTCGTTTTCTGAAAGTCTGGATCTCTGTTTACGACAATCCCTACCACTCATGCTGCTGTCATTGACCTTTCTCTCATTGTCAATGACGGGATCATGGCCAACAGGGCCTGGTGGGTTTTGGCATTGGCGCAACACGACGTCTGCTGCTGGCGACTTCCAAAGCAACGATCTCCTGACGGGTACACAAGATCCTTTCTTTTGGTTTCTCATTCCTCTCATCGGTGTCGTTTGCATCGGTGTTTGCGCCGTGCTCCATTTCGTAACTCTGGCGCTTACACAGCTTCTCGGCGTCGTCTACTCTTGGCTAGTTGTTCATCCTTTTGGCCATGGTAGTAGAGACGAACGGCGGAGATCCCATTCGCCTATATTTGTTCCATCCTCACCTCGGCGTCGCATGATAACCACCGCCATCCTATTATTTTTGGTTTCGACATTCATTCCGTATCAGTTCGCGTACTTGGTGGCGTGTCTCGTCCAGCTATTCACAGTTGTAAGGGCTCTCAGAATAGCCTCCGAAAAGTCTGCACCAGCGTCTGACTTCTATCACTACGCCCACTCGATTCTGCTGCTCATGCTATGGGTACTTCCCATCAATCTGCCGATATTAGCCGTCTGGATCCGCAACCTCGCCGTACACTGGCTTACACCATTCTCATCGCACCATAACGTGCTCTCCATTATGCCGTTCATATTACTAGTGGAGAACATGACTACTGGCAAAATGGTGCCCAGGGTCACTGGCAAGCTCAGACATTTGACCAGTGTGCTGCTATTCGGAACGGCAATCTACGCCGCTATCTACGGGGTTTCTTATGCATATATGCTACATTACCTCGTCAACCTGGTGGCAGCATGGCTGGTCGTGATTCATTCTACAGCAGAAAATTGGCCCCTAGCGGGCTTCAGCTCGATATTTGAAAACGGTTCAAATGCGGATCGAAAGGGCGGCAAAACACCATAAGAAACCGGCGCGACACCATGTCGGGTGAAGTGAACGGCACGCGATGTCTAGGCAGCCGGTGCGAATCGGCTTCATTGAAAGCCACGCTCTTTTCATTTCTCGCACACTGTACATAAGAGGCAGTCCCGAAAACCCCCTCGCCGTGGGTACTGCCCAGGTGCTCCTTGGTCAGGTGTACTTGTCTTCTCCAATATAGACGTCTCGGCTTTCTTTGCTTGGCGCCAGAACCTCCCTTGCCTCGGTTTGGTGCCCAGCTGAAACCGGACCTTTAGACCACGATGTTGGCGTCGGCACAGTCTTTCGTGGTATTATTGTTTTGTTCGTTTGCATCTTGCATTGGCTTGGAGTTCATACGGTTCACGTGTTTGGCTGGAGGCGCTGAAACGAACAAGTTTCCGCCTGGAATGGGCATGGCGCCTTTGAACACACCCCGGCTTGATATATTTTTGGTTTTCCTTTCGCTCTTTCTCTTGACGCTACTCTGGGGGGACGAATGTAAATGTATGCTTGGAGCTGATGGATTCGCTACAAGAGACGGAGAACAGGTTATAAAGGGCATTTTCGCTTCTCAGGCTACTGCCATAATGCTGCGCCGGGAGGGGGGATTTCTAGCGCTTGATGCGATTTTTTTTAATGCGCCCGCGGTCCAAATGAGACCGCAACCTCGACATCAGAGAGGTGTTGCACAACTGTTAGGACGAGGTCAGGAAGACCAATATGATTACTAGGTGCGCCCACCCGACAGCTCCGCATTTGCCAGGCATTAGAGGCACAGCAAGTGGCGCTTGGGTTGCACAAAGAGCGAAGGGGTAATGGAAACGGTGCAAGTAGTTGAAGCGGCCACTTGTGTTTACTTAGGCACATGTATCATCGCATGCATCATCGCTAACGGTGTGTCACGATCTTCTCGCTGCAGCGCTTGACGAGAATGAAATGCTGGCGAAATGCCATGTGCAAATTTCACGCAAATTACTATGGAAAGTTACCATCATTCTATGACCAGAGTGCGCCATTGCCCCATAACAAAGTCTCCCAAATCAAACGCCGTCTATGTGATATGGTCCTTTGTGGTGTCTACGCCAGATCGGCGACGACCACGTTTAGAAGTGCTTCTTCTCCACCGTTTGAGATCGGCAGTTTTTCTCCTCAATATCGAGGATCCGTTGTGGTTGACAAGCAGCCAGTCCAATGACAACTCAACGATCTGCCATGCTAATCCAGCTGCTCAGCCTTGTCCTTCTCCTCCTTGGCCCACTTCACGCGTTGGTGTCGGATGACCCAAAGCGTCAGAACGAGGCCAACTGAGCACGACGCCAAGGTCATCAGATAGGCGGCGCGGTAGCAGTTAAGCCCGTCATGGCAAACGCGTTCGCCGTCCGGCCCAAGAATACTGTGCTGATCGTAAATTTTGCCGTAAAAGATGTTGAAAATATTGCCCGAAACAACTGGAGAGAGCGTCATCAGACCCCAATTTTGGCTGAGGCCGTGAATACCGAATGTTTCAGCAACAATCGAGGGGAAAACACCAAAGAGAAAGCCATAGGCGATGCCTGATAGGCCAGAGACCAGGCCCAACAGGTGAGGGTTGGTTACATTCAGCGCCAGAATTTGAGCTACGAAAAACACGACGCTGGATGCGACAAGGCACCATACCCGACTACCGTGAAGGACCTTGACAATGAAATCCGAGCCAACACCTGTTCGCGACAGGTCAGTTTGGGGTTTGTGTGGCCATGCCAAGTCGGGGATGACGTACCACTCAGAAGTCTGCCGGCAAAGCTGCACAGGGATAGGATAGAGACGTGCAGCTGTTGCATGGTGATGAGGTATGCCTCATCAACTGACTCGTCCCAGTGGCGCCAAAGAGCTTTCACGTCGTTACCAATGTTGCTGAGAATGCTGTTTAGCACTTGATTCACACAGACAGCGGAAGGAAGTATGAGGAACGTACTTGATAGTCATCAACCCGATACCGGTCAGAATGCCCATGATGCAAAACAACTGCCAAAAGTCGAGTTCACGAAACAGGTGCCAACCACGAATATCTACACGATGGGAACGATCCATATCAACACTACTCTGGACAAACACATCACCGGGCATTGAAGAGGAGCTCGACACTAGCGAGGACGTCTCGTCGGGCTCATAATCATCGGCGTCGTCGACGGCTTCGATTCGCGCCTCATCAGCCTCGCGAGACGGCGCAGACGGTTCATTCTGAGGGGTAATCGGCTCGTTGTCGGCGGTGGGATTGAGAGTGGTTGTAGTAGTATTTTTTGTGTTTTTGGGCGACGTACCAGGTTCAACCAAGGAAGAGCGGCGCCCAGGACCGGAGCGGTTGGCTTTTGCCTCCTCCGAGGACGTACGATGAAGCTGCTGTGAGCCAGACAGGACGTCACTGGCGGGCAGACTGTGGTAGCTGGTATGGGGCCAGACACGCAGGAAGAAGAAGCCGAGGAAAGTTAAGCCGCAGGTTCCAAATGAGAGTAGGGCCAGGAAGGCGCTGGTGTTTCCAGGAAAGAAGAGGGTGCCACATGTTGAGAAGAAAAAGGCACTCAGGCCAAACGCAGCGAGGGGAAAAGCCGTTGCAGTGCCGCGATGATGAGGCCAATTGAGGGCGGACGTCTTGACAGCGGCAGCAAAGGCCATACAGCCGCCGAGGCCGGTGAGGTACGAAAAGAAGCAGAGAAGCGGGACAGCGCCGGCCGCGCGATCGTAGGCAATATGGAAAGGGAAGTAACCGAGAGCAAGCAGAACGGAACCACCAATGACTGCGGACCGAGGGCCTTTATGATCGACTAGCATGCCGACGGGAACGCCGAGTGAGTACATTCCCAAGTTGGCTGAGAGGCCGATGACGTTCGTTTCGGTCGAGGAGAGTTTCAATCTCTCGGCAAATTGTGGTGCCCATGCTGAGTAGACGTACTGCACAATAACGGCTTGTTAGCGACCGTGGTCCTCTTGCGAACATGGTGCTTTTGGGGAACGATCCAAGCGCCAACTCACGTTGGTGCCACAGGCAAGGGAGATGACGGTTGCCGCGACGCTGGCGACGAGGCGCGCGCGGTGCAGCTCCTTCTCCCTCTCTTTCGGGTTGGCCATTTTGTCAGTTTCGAATCGAGGAACGCGCGTTCTCAAGCTACCATGCTTTGAGAAAACGGATGTCTGTCGGGGTCGGTTCGTTGATACCAATTGGGGAAGAGACGATCGGCGGAAGCGATGGTGGCAAACACTCGAAGAGATGAATGTGATTATTGGGATGTTTCGGCTCAGTGTACTTGGACTATCGGAGGTGCAATGATCATGGCGATGCGGGTGAGACTGTAGGCATGCAACATGAAGATTTCAGAAGAAGAAGCAGCCGTAGAATGCTCGTAGTGTTGAAGAAGAGATGGCCGGATGCGACAGCGGTCGTGGTAGGCGTTATTGGTGGTAGGCGGGAAAGGAGTGGTGGAGGAGGAAGGTGGTGGTGGTGGCAGTGAGGTTAAGAGGACAGGACGATGCCGGATCCCTTATCTTTGGGATCACGAATCCTCCTGCGGAGTGCGGAAATCGCAACGTAGGTGCGGATACTCGTGGTAGGTTCCCTGACCAGCTCCGTGCACCTGCATTTGCTAGGTAGGGAGATACAGGGGTCGTGGAGGTTCAGGAAGGTCTTGGGAAGAAAGCAATTGGGTGCCCCCTGGGGATGAGCTCCTCGGGCTGCAGCGACGCTGCAGCAATCTGCTTTCCGGTAAAAGTGGCTTGTCAAATCGGCCAAACCACTACGTAACGAGTACCAATAGTAATCTGGGTATTACATACTGGTAACGTAAAAGCCGCAGTACTCGATACATTGCATCTTCTGGGCATCTAGGCGTGCAGCGCGTGCATGTGTCAAACGGACGGTCCTGCCACGCCAATCTCGCCATCTCTGTCCTGTTGCTGCTGTCGCCTGATTGCTCTCCTGGCCTAGTCCGAGCCTGAAGACGGTACGCAGTCCAAAAGCCCCTGCAGACAATAAGTGGCTATTGCTCTTGGAGTACGGAGTATTCTGCTCAAGAGCGTGCCCCCCATTTCCGCCGGGCATTCTGTCAAACTTGGCCCTTAGGTCTCGGCAACCGCTCTCTGGATACTTAAGATCTGTGCAGGCGGTCATTTGACCTGCAGACAAAGCTGTCAGGTGGCACTAGCACACCTCAGTAGTTGCGGCCGACCCAGCAGTTCGGGCCAGTGCAATCAGGTGGGAGCTGGATAAGTCCTTATTCTTATATGTAGTATAGAGTCCAAAGTTCGGGGTGCAGGATCAGTGGCCGATAGACAAATGTTGCATGTTAACACTCACAGACACCGAGGTACGAGCAGTCGTTGCATGACTGTAGAATAGATAAGACACTGAGTACCAAATGGCAAACGTTATTTTACGTTTGTGCCCGGCATGCATGAAGCACACATTTTGAAGTGGGTTTGAGCTGATAACAGACGGCACGCGAGACAACTCGACAATGCCGTGCTTCGTGCCAAATGCACCTGGAAACCCCAGCGAGTTTGAAACTCTAGTAGACCAAGACCCTTGGTGCACAACCAATGCTTTGCTCTGGCAGGTCAGTCCAAGCATTCACATTTCGGGTGTCATTGCACTGTCCAGTATGCTTGGATTGAGGCAAGTCGGGCTATCACAGTGAAGTTGGTGTTTAGCAGGTGGGTTCCGTGGCGACGGGGCCAGTGCCTTCGGAAGTCTTGCAGTGCCGGCCGACCTCCGCCGACGTCGGCCTCTCCGCGAATCTAAGCCTAGGTAGGTACCTTAGGGAATTCAGTGCACCCGACCGCAGTTACAAGTGTACGTAAGTAGGTACCTAGGTAGGTGGGTTGAGGTGGAGCCGGGAATTCGGAGTGACATACCCGTGGACCCGACCTGTAGAAGTCCGAAGCGCTACCTTACCGCCTTGGATTATGTAATGCCTACATGTGCCAGGCAAGGCAAAAGGTAAAGGTTAGTTAAGATAAGGTACGTAATTGCACGTGCCCACTCAGCCTCCAACATTGGAGCCGCGTTGCCTTTGAGGAGTCGTTGCCAGCGCCAGTCGTAAACCGTCTACCCATCCAAGCTCGCACCACTCGAAGTACGTGAGCATTACAATCAACAACAACAACACCACACTACGATCAGCTCGCCGTCTCTTCTCACTCAATTGAACCCAGACCTACGATCGATTGTTCACACCCCAACGGAACGGCGCCATGGGTGCTTTGCTTTCTCTGCCGCTGATGGCAGTGCCAAGCATGGGCACGGTAGGTTAAGTTCCCATCTCGCCTGGCTCACAAGCCCAGCTATGTGACTGTCTGTCGTGCAAACGGCTCCTTACGACTAACGCTTATCAGTTCATCGGCTTTGCTGCCAGTTGCTGTGGCGCGGCTACGTGTTCTGCCGTGTGCAGCGCATGCGGGAAATGCGGCAATAGGTATGTTCCTACAACACCGCGAGAGACAATGCGGAGCTAACTGCCATGACAGTGTCGCTACTCGTATCGGCTACGCTCTTATACTCCTCGTCAATTCGATTCTCTCCTGGATAATGCTCACGCCATGGGCGATCAAAAAGCTGGAACATTTGATGCTTGACTATGTCAAAATCGGTTGTCCCACCGGCAACTGCTACGGCTGGATGGCCGTTCATCGATTCAACTTTGCTCTTGGCCTCTTCCACCTTATCTTCGCCGGTCTCCTCTTCGGTGTGAGCTCTTCCAAGAACCCGCGCGCTGCCATTCAAAACGGATACTGGGGACCAAAGATCATCGCATGGCTCGCTCTGATAGTCCTCTCATTCCTGATTCCCGACGAGTTCTTCCAATTTTGGGGCTCATACATTGCTCAGGTGGGCGGCATGTTGTTCCTCATCCTTGGTCTTATTCTGCTGGTGGATCTTGCCCACAATTGGGCAGAGTACTGCCTGGAGCAGATTGAAGAAACCGACTCCAAGGTGTGGCGCACGGTACTCATCGGCTCTACATTGGGAATGTACTTGGCTTCGCTTGCCATGACCATTGTCCAGTATATCTTTTTTGCCAAGGACGGTTGTGCTATGAACCAGGCTGCCATCACCATCAACCTCTTGCTCTGGGTTGGAATTTCCTTTATCTCGGTTCATCCCACCATTCAGGAGTACAATCCCAAGGCTGGGCTCGCTCAGGGGGCAATGGTCGCCGTCTACTGCACATACCTGACAATGTCAGCTGTCTCCATGGAGCCTGATGACAGACAGTGCAACCCTCTGATACGGGCTCAGGGTACTCGAACAACTTCGATTGTCATTGGTGCCATAGTCACTATGCTCACAGTGGCATACACGACGACTCGGGCTGCTACGCAAAGTCTCGGTTTGGGCTCTGCGGGCGGCATTCGGCTCCCCGAGGAAGATGAGCATGATCTTGTGACTCAGCAACCTAACGCACACAAGCAAATGCGGGCAGAGGCTCTTCGCAGGGCAGTTGAGGAGGGTAGCTTGCCAGCCGATGCCCTCCTCTCCGACGACGAGAGCGAGACCGGGACCCATACCCCGGGTGATGACGAGCGCACCAGGACTCAATACAACTACAGCGTCTTCCATATTATTTTCTTCCTGGCCACGACCTGGATTGCTACTTTGCTTACTCAGAGCTGGGATGACCACAATGATGGTAACTTTGCGCCTGTCGGCCGATCTTACTGGGCAAGCTGGGTCAAGATTGTGAGCGCTTGGGTATGCTACGCGATGTATGCTTGGACCTTGGTTGCGCCTGTGGTTTTGCCAGACCGCTTCGATTTTTCCTAATCGTCATTTTCTTGCATCAAGAGCCTACAGAGGCTTCACGTGGGGGCCGGAGTTAGCTAGTCGCATTGTGCCATATCTTGCCAGGCGGTTCGTTTTAGTGTTAGACTAGTGTGGCATATCGGTGCGAATTGAATGTTCTGATCTGTTACTGTCACATTAATTTCTGTATACTTCAAGCGTGCGATCTTTTGTCCATATGGAGTATCAGCAGTCCGAATCGAAACTTGCATTTCCTGATCGGAATCAAATTTATACCTCGAATCACCCAATTGGATGGAAAGGCTAGGGCAACCAGTCAAACATCAACAATAATCTATATTTACTTTGTTTTCCACGGTCATCAAGCTCCACTGTTTACTGCTTCATGCCAATCCAGCTGCGTCGAACAAAACCCTAGCATGAAATGCAATGGAATTTCTTCCATTCATCGCCCGCGAAGCGGCTGGGAAGTTCCCACTCGGGTATCATACCGAGGTCTCTCCAGCTTGCCGGACGGACGATGTGGCATGGAAGCCGTCAAGGGTTACATTAACAGCTCCTGCCTGAACAAGCTAATGATGTTGTCAACACTCCTGGTCAGCCAGGTCATAACGATCGATTACTTACAGCTCTTGAGAGATCCTCAATGAGGTCAGTGACGTCTTCAATTCCAACGCACAGTCGAATGAGATCTTCCGGCATCTGCCGCTCCTTCCGGGTCTTAGCATCAATGCTGGCGTGGCTCATCTGGCAAGGCATGCTGATCAAGCTATTGACACAACCGAAACTGACACTGATGCTGTACAGTTTGGCAGCTTCAACAATCCTCTCTGACAGAGCGGCATCGCCCGTCTCGAAAGACAAAACGGCACCAGCACCACGCGCCATGGACCAGTGAAGCTCATATTGGGGATGAGACTTGAGTCCGGGATAGCGGACCTTGAAGCCATGAGACTCGAGGAACTCTGCGATTTGCTGAGCATTGGTTTGCTGCTTCTCCATGCGAATAGCCAAGGTTTTGATGCCTCTCATGAGCAAGAACGAGTCGTTGGGCGAGAGGCCACAGCCGGTGGAGTTGATGGTGAAGTACAGCTTATCTCCGATGGATGAGTCGTTCACACCAATGACTCCAGCCATGATATCGTGATGACCCGACAAATATTTGGTGCCCGACTCGTAAACAATATCGGCGCCAATATCCAGCGGGTTCAGAAGCATGGGAGAGAGCATGGTGTTGTCAACGACGACCAGAGCTTTCTCGTTGGCATCGTGAACCAGTTTAGCAATGGACGGAATGTCAACAATCTTGATAAGAGGGTTCGTCGGCGTCTCGAGAAGAACCATGGCCGTCTTGTCAGAGATGACCTGTCGGACAGAGTCGACGTGGGTGGTATCGACGTGGTGCACGACGATGCCCTGATTCGAAGAAAGATATGTAAGAAGTCGGTTGGTACCTCCGTACAGATCATCTCCCGTAATGACTTCGTCGCCCGGGCGCAGCAGGCGGCTGATAACGTCCAAGGCGCCCATGCCGGAGCCAACGGCGAGAGCTCTTGTCGCATTCATGATCTTGGCCAAATGGCGCTCCAAGTGAGTGCGCGTCGGGTTGCCCGAGCGCGTGTAGTCGTACTCACCTCCACCAGTAGCACTCGACTGCTTGAATGTTGCAGACTGGTAGATGGGAACGCTGGAAGCGCCATACTGATCATTGCTCTCGGTGTAGACCAGCTCTGTGGCGAGGGCATAGCGACGACGGCCGTTGCGGGGGCTGGAGGGCGCAGGAGACGGGGGAAGGTCGTGTCCGTCAAGGTCAACACGCTTGAGCGGGTTGCTGGACTTTTCGATAGGTCCGTTGTTCGGCGGTGTGGCCATGGTGAGACAGTTTACTGGTGGCAATGGCGGGGTAATGGTGCAGGCAGAGGGGAAGCCGACTGATCTATCAAACAACAGGTCGGCTTCGGAATTTGAGTCAGCTTCCGATAGTGAGACTGATGGAACAGACGAGTGCTGACGGATCGGTGCCTGTGTACAGCAGCGATTAACCCTTCAATTGGACGGACGAGGGCGTAACTAGTGATGAGACCGAAGGTCCGGAGGGCCGGGAAATCGAGTACTCTACCGCTGGTCTCGTAATGAGCCAGACTTCTCGCCGCGGACAGACTGAATTGCTCAGCAAATCAATTGTCCTACGCAGCACCGGCGTACTCGAGTAAAACAGGTGATTGCTGGAGAGAGGGTGAGTCGACGATTGGCGATGTGTGTAGGAGAAGTTTTACAAAAGGGGACCTGGGCACAGCGCAATTAGGTATGACTCCAGCGTTCCGCAGCGCAGTACAGGCCCCGTCTTTGATATTATGGAGCCCCACGAATGACGTGATTTGTCGGTGTGCTCAACGTCCCCCGAACGTCGGCGATAGCGGGGCGACATTGAGATGCGGAGTGGCCAATGCGCGTCTTTACATTGGTGGTTAGCTGGCTGCGTGAGAGCACGGTATCTTCCGCGGCGCCGATGCCAGGGCCGAAGAAGCTGCTCCCGTCCGGTCCAGCCTGCTGTCTGAGAAGTCGAACACCTGTTGGGTTGCCCCAGTACATCGGGACAATGGCGTCTTAGGTATCTGTTGATACCTTGAAGTTTATTAGTAAGAATTTTCTCTTTCTAGAACACTAAAAAAACCTGGGTAACAAAACCAAATGGCGTCTTAGGTACGACTTGAACAGCGTGAATCACTCATGAATCACTCATCGACCGTGATGTCGAGTCCCGAACTTATCAGCACAAGAATCAAGTCATGTAACTCATGACCTTCCATTGCCCCAGTCTTTCCGCACACCGAGTATTTGTACAAGTCGCCCCTCAAAAGGTCGACGTCTGACCCTTTCCTTCCAAAGTAGGGGTTGACAACCGCCAAGCTCGCAGTCATCTTTATGTTTATCCTGTAGCGTATATTTCCGCCGAAGATTTTCGGCATGCCTCTGAGTCGTGTGCACATGGTAAAAGAATATGGAAGAAATAAAACAACGGCTCCGGACCGATTTATTTGCCTAGCCCAACTCCTCAACCATGTCTTCATACTCATCTGCCGATGCCCCTGACGCCTTCGCTGATTGTTTCGCATGGTTTTCCATCAAGATCTGGCCACCTCCTTTTCGGCCGAAGAAATCCTCTGTCCGAATTCCGCGAATGTGCTCGGGCGTGATGCTGGACATTGGGTTGCCGCTTGCACGGTGCTCCTTCATATACTCACGAACAGGCGCCATGGCCGCATCGCGACACGCCTCCTTGATATCGCTGCCGGACATGCCAGCCGTAACTTTGGCAATGTACTCCAAGTTGAAGCTGTCAGGGTCGGTCTTCGTGTCCTGTAGGATAAGTTGCAGAATTCGCCGTCTCTGCTCCTTTCCGGGAAGAGACACGGGAAATTTCTTAGGCATACGCCTAAGAATAGCCTCGTCGATGTCGTGAATTCTGTTGGTGGCACCAAGGACGACGATTCGCGCCGGCATGCCTGAAGAGTTAGAGGACGTCAAACCGTCCCACAAAGTCATGAATCTGATAATCGTCAGTCATCTGGGACAGTAGAAGCTGTCGACATCGTCCACTTACTCTGCCTTCACCATCCCGCTTGCTTCATGCTCGCCACTCCTCCTAGTGCCGAGAACTGCATCAATCTCATCAATGAAAATGATGGCCGGTTGCATCTTGCGCGCGAGAGAAAACACGGCTCGAACCAACTTGTTTGAATCGCCATACCACTTTTCCGTCACTGTCGAGATATGAAGGTTGATGAATGAGGCACCGCTCTCGTGAGCAACTGCCTTGGCGAGCATAGTCTTGCCGCAACCAGGTGGGCCGTACAGGAGAACTCCGGATGGTGCAGATAGAAGCGGTGCAGCATGAGAGTACAGATGAGGCATAGTCAGGGGATAGATGACAGACTCTTTGAGCTCGTCGATGATGTCTTCCAGACCACCAATATCTGTGGCAGGGTCAGTATGTCTGTAAGCATATTTGGCCGTAAGAGGGTGATTGCTAACCAGAAAAGCCAACCGAGATATCCTCGGGGGCCACCATCTCCAAAGCTATCAGGTTTTCATACTCGTTGAGCACCAAGTCCTCTGGCTTGGGACCACGTCGAGACACGCTGCCGTCGTCCCCTGTGTCGTCGCCCGACTTCCCAATGGTTTTTCCCTTGCGTAACCGCTCGAGGTGAGCTTTGGCTTGCAGACGCGCCTGTTCATGTTTTTCTCGATCGGGATCGGCAAGAGTACTCGTAAGGGACGAAAGAAAGTTGCGGGCTAGGTACACTCCTGTTGCCATCTGGAGGTCGTCGTCGTCGTTGTCAGTATTCCTTGAACTGTCGCCCAGCAACAGCATGACTTACCATGCCAGCCACCAACAGCAAGTCGAGGGCAAAATCGCCCAAACCTCTCTTTCGCTCACCCATGCCGAGGAGCTTTCCAACGGAGCCAATCCAGCGATCCAGGTAACTCGTCATGAGGGTTGGCGTCGCGACCAAAGCGATGCAGTCAATTCGGTCGAGTATACGCTGTTCAATGCCGATGGAACCCTTTCAAAGATGCAATCCTTTCAGAACTGAATTGCCGCTTTTGTTCTGCTGGTATGAAAGGGCTCAGGTCAAAATCTTAGCACAGTCCCTGGGCGTACACGTGTCTGTCGATGATATTTCAGCCGAGAGCATCTAAATCAAAGACGTTGGCAGAGCGTGGCGCTGATAGCCGAGTAGACGCCGCGGTTCCTCGAGCAAAAAGTCAAGCCACATGCCGGCTAAGGTAACCCAGACGCCGGCACACATTTGTGGAGCGCCCATCAAGGCCGCTACGACAGTCCACCGCCACGGCACGCTTCACGCTTAGCACACCTTACCTAAGGTAGGTCGGTACCTAGGTAGGTAAGGTGCGTGCCCAAGTCCCAGAGGGAAAGTGCCTACGTGCACTCGGTAGGAAGGTGCCGATAGGCTTATCGATAGGCCTCAAGTGCCCTTGTCTTTCTTCCTATCCTACCTACCTACCTTACCTTAGGTACCCAGTAAGGCGGGTAAGGTGCCGCGCCAGTGGCCGTTTGTTTACTTTTCAATGCCCGCAAAACACAAATGTAAAGCGGCAGCAGGTGAGTGGGTAGCCAACAGAAGGACCTTCCCCCCGCGCTGGCTACCTACAGCTAGGTTGTTCGCGACTAGGCCTGAATTTCCGCAATCTATTCTACACAACGCATGCGACGACCTTTTTTCTTCCACCAAATACTTGCGGCTTCGCAATCACAAGCAATTCCTGTGCCGCCAGTGCCTCCATTGCCCCCGAACCCGTTTGTCTTTTTCTTACGCGGGCAAGCGACCAAAACCGTGCAAAGCAAGACTCAATCGCGGTGCGGATGTCGCGAGCTGCTCAACAAGCTAGGTTATTGGCCTTGGTGGATTCGGACTCGGACGAGCTCTCTGGCTTGAGCGCACAGCAGGTCAAGAAGAACGAAGATTTGAAGGCCAAACCCATGGCGCCAGCGAAGAAACCCCGCGGAAGACCTACGGCGAACAAGGTCACGAAGCCAGCGCAGAAGGCTACGCGTCGTCCCAATAATAAGTTAACGGCCACCGCTGCTGCCGCTGAGGCTGGAGATGTTGTCGATAATTCGAAGGCTTCAAAGAGGGGGCGCAAGGCCAGGCCTAAGGACGACGATGATGCCACAGCCGACGCCGAGGAAGAACACGTAGTTCCCTCAACGAAGGCCACCGCGAAGACATGGGGTCGACCAAAGGCAACAGCTGCCTTGGTGAAAGAAGACGAAAATGAAGAGGCGCCTGAATCCATTGCCCAACCGATCAAGCGCGGGCGCCGTGCAGGGACCAAATCGACTCGCAACGAAGACTCTGAAATCCCAGAAACCCAGCCAGCAGAGGCTATGGATATTGATACAGAAGAAGAGGAAGAAGAAGACGAAGAGTTTGAGGATCTGCCTGCGCCAAAACAGTCTATTCAGCGCGCTGCCCGGATGGCTAGCAATGCAGACGCAGACGGCGGAGACCCGCAAATACGGAGACGACTGGGCGAGGCGAACAGGAAATACGAAAGCCTGGAGCTGAAGTACCGTGATTTGCGAGACATCGGGATCAAGGCGGCTGAGCGCAACTTTGATAACTTGAAAAAGGAGAGCGAAGAACGGGCGAACAGTAAGTTTCAAAGAATATTTACGAAGGAGCTCGTCGCTGATGGCATCAAGCTGCAACGGAACTTATAGGCAACTTGAAGGCGGATCTTGCGGCTCAAAGGGCTTTGGTCAAGGAGGGACAGCAAGATAGGAAGAAGCTCGAAGGGCTAGAGGCCAAAGTCGCGGAGTTGACAGCGTCTCTCTCTGAAGCGAGGCAAGAGGTGAAGAGTCTGTCAACGAAACTGGCGGCTAGCAGATCGGCAGAGGCCGCTGCCACGGCGGCCACTGCCAAGGTACCAGGAAGCGCAATCAAAGGCGGGACCGCAGCGGCTCGGGCTATCGCTACGGCTAGTTCGGATGCGGTGCAAACAGCGCAAATGAAGGAGGACCTCTATGGTGACCTAACTGGATTGATTGTGCGGGTGGTCAAGCGTGACTCGACAGGCCAAGTCTTCGACTGCATACAGACGGGAAGAAATGGAAGTGAGTACTCATCAAGACTTGAAGCTCTTGTGCGATTCCGCGTAGAAGCTAACATCTCTCCAGCTCTTCACTTCAAGCTCGAGGTCGAGACCGAGAGTTCAGGCGATAATTACGAGGAAGCGCATTTTACGTACAAACCTCAGCTAGATTCGAACCGCGACCGTGACCTCATAGACCTGTTGCCTGACTTCCTGGTGGAGGAGATTGAATTTTCTCGACCACACGCGGCAAAATTCTACTCGAGAGTGACGAAGTCATTGATGGAGTAGACCAATGGAGGCTACGGAGAGAGCTGTCTTGCGCAGGATTCTATCGGGTTTCCCAGAGTTGATAACAAGGACGAGATGCATTTGGAACTGGTCGATACCCCCTGAAGAACTTTTTTGATATTCTCGACTGCCTGGGTAGATGCGAGTTGCGTCGTTGAACCATTGGAGGTAGCAAGCGTCGTGGAAATGCTAGGTCTCTCAAAATGCACATCATCGCCTACTATGCATGAGGTAATTACACATGGAGCACAAATGTCGAAGGCTCGATCACTTACCCAGGTTGCCAGGCAGACTTGGCTGGGTCTGCTTCATGTTGGGAAGAGAAGGGGAGAAACGACGGGAGAACGCCGACAAGGACGTTCCTAGAGAGCCGCATGGCACCTTGATGTCTGGACCAATTCGTGTAAAGGCGTCGTTGGATAGTCACTTCGGGTGCTGGCGGTAATGTACTATAGTAAGGTACTAAGGTAAGGTAGCTGGGTAGGTGGCTTACCTTTCCTTGAGGTATAGATACGGTAGGTAGCTAAGTAACGGCTGAGGCGATATGTACTGCGTATCCTTGTACCCAAGCTGCCTAGCCGCAGGTCCGGCGTGTCCCGCGCCAGCTCGTGGGGTTCTCGGCACGGGCAGGGATGGGCTTTGGTACCACTACTTGTGATGCCCTATGGAAAGCCCGGTATTTGACCGAGACGCCACGTACAGCTACCAGTCTCAGCCCTCATCAGCGTCTTGGACCCTTGTACACTCTTTGCCGCAACTCCAAAATTGGTTGTACCTGAGAGATTGAAGACGTGTCGCGACCAGCAATAATTTCCGCGTAGATGCAACGAGCGGGACTGACTGCGGTTTCCAGTATCCCTCCCCTGGGCGAGTCGTTTCCCTCCCACAGCTGCGCATCTCGTCATCAGCAACATAGGCAAGGGCCATGCGCAAGCCGTGAGTTGAATGCGCCCACCCTCTCTTTGCAGCTCTCGTCCTCCAGTCTTCGGGTCTGTGAAGTGACACTTCCCGACTGTCTTCTTTGACTCGACTAGACCTGAAAGCATCCGCCATTGTCATCATCAACCCCTGATACTAGGTGCCATCGCTCGCTGTGAGACGGGCTGACGACGAGGGGAACGACTTCAGCCGATTCCACCGTTCCGCCGCCTTCTTCACCATGGCCGTCTTTTCTCGCGCCGGCTTCCTTGCCATCGCGCTCGTCTTCCACGTCGTGTACATCTACTCCATCTTCGACATTTACTTTGTCAGTCCAATCGTTTCGGGCATGCAACTCGTTCCAATTGAACGTCCCGCCGGTGTCAAACCCCCCGCTGATCGTCTTGTTCTCTTCGTCGGTATGCACCCATTCAATCCAGGTCTAGCTTGACCCGACTTCTCTGACTAAGAAATGCAGGAGACGGTCTGCGAGCCGACAAAGCCTTCCAGTCGTTCCCAGACCCCTACCCTAAGACTGAGGAAGACTTGGAGCCAAAGCCTCTGGCCCCGTTCCTACGATCCCGCGTTCTCGAGCATGGCACTTTCGGTGTATCACACACTCGCGTACCGACCGAATCTCGTCCAGGCCATGTCGCCCTCATCGCTGGTCTGTACGAGGATGTTTCCGCCGTTGCGACTGGCTGGAAGCTCAATCCAGTCAACTTTGACAGCGTTTTCAACCGGAGCAGACATACCTGGAGCTGGGGCTCACCCGACATCCTCCCAATGTTCGAGACGGGAGCCGTCCCTGGCCGCGTCGACTCTTATACCTACGGACATGAGTTCGAGGACTTCAGCTCGGATGCGCTGGAGCTAGACTACTGGGTCTTTGATCATGTCAAGGACTTCTTTGCTGAGGCTGCTAGAAACGAAACATTGAACGCGGCCTTGCGTCAGGACAAGATTGTGTTCTTTCTCCATCTTCTCGGCTTGGATACCTCCGGCCACTCATACCGGCCGTATTCGAAGGAGTACTTGAGAAACATCCAAGTTGTCGACCAAGGCGTTCAGGAAATCACCGAATTGATAGATGGTTTCTACGCTGACGACCGCACTGCCTTCGTGTTCACAGCTGACCACGGCATGAGTGACTGGGGCAGCCATGGCGATGGCCATCCGAACAACACGCGTACCCCCTTAATCACATGGGGCTCAGGCATTGCCCCACCGGTGCTTGCTTCCAACGCAACAGCTCCCGGACATGACGAATATTCTTCTGACTGGCATTTGGATCATGTCAAGAGGCACGATGTCGCACAGGCCGATGTAGCTGCCTTGATGGCCTATCTTGTTGGCGTCGAGTTCCCAGCCAATTCGGTCGGCGAGATACCACTGTCCTATGTCTCCTCAAGCATCGAGGATAAGGCTGAAGCAGCTCTGGTCAATGCCCGGGAGATCCTCGAGATGTACCGGGTCAAGGAAGAGCGCAAGAAGGCCACGGAGCTGCGTTATAGGCCATTCCACCCCTTGAGTGAGGCAGGCCTTAGTCCACAGCGCCGAGTGGTGGACATTCGTCGATTGATTGAAGCTGGAAACCACGAGGAGGCAATTGAGGAGTCGGCTGCCCTCATGAAGATTGCACTTGAAGGTCTAAGATATCTGCAGACTTATGACTGGCTTTTTCTCCGTACGCTCATCACTATCGGCTACTTGGGCTGGATGGCATTCGCGATGACCATCGTCATTGATCTTCATGTTCTGCGTGGCAATCGCCCTGCTTCACGAACATTGCTGAGCACAACGATGTTCAGCTCACTTCTTGCTGCTCTTTATGCTTCCTTCATTATATCTCACTCACCGCTTACGTACTATGCGTACGCTTTCTTCCCCATTGTTTTCTGGGAGGAGGTCTGGGCCCGACGTGGCTCTCTCGTAGAAGGCCGTCAGGTCCTGTTTGGACATATCCAGACTGGCCCCAGTGCTGTTTCTTTTCTCCTGAATGGTGCTCTTTACATCGGTGTCATCGTTTCGTTGGTAAGCGAGCTTCACACCAGTTAATTTAGAAAAATACTGACGGCTGGCAGGCTCTAGGATACATCCATCGGGAGATTCTCACGGTCATCTATATTCTCGGCTCGTTGTGGCCGGTTACATGGGGCTTGGACTTCCTCCAGGCTAATGCGTTTCTGTCTGCCACATGGTTCATGTCATGCCTTGCCATGAGCACGT
The DNA here is from genome assembly GCF_026319265.1 of Colletotrichum chrysophilum. NCBI lineage: Eukaryota > Fungi > Ascomycota > Sordariomycetes > Glomerellales > Glomerellaceae > Colletotrichum > Colletotrichum chrysophilum. The sequence continues at coordinate 193,934 of NW_026517350.1, read as the reverse complement.
TCACGTTGCTCCCGGCTATGAAGGTGGAGGATGTCTCTCTCATGTATGTTTTCAAATCCAGCCCGAGAATGAACATCGTCCACTGACTTGTTGGCAGCGTGGCAGGAGGAGTCATCATGGCTTCCATAGGTCTAGCATATCTTGTCTGGGAGGACGTGTTGCTTGCTAGGTCGTCTACGGGCAAAGTAGTCGGCCAAGGGCTGCCAATCGCGAGGGCACTGACAGGTATTCAAGTAAGCTTATTTCCCCGACTATGTATTGATCTCAATCTCACGAGAGACAACCAGGTCGGCTTGATTCTCCTGGCAATCGTAGTCACGCGGTCCAGCGCTCTGTCTCTTCAAGCAAAACTCGGGCTTCCGCGAGGAAACCAGATTGTGGGATGGATTGTGTTGGGTGAGACGTCTGTCCGCCACCTATTATCAATGCGCTGACGAGTTTTCTAGTTGTATCCCTCCTCATGCCTCTCACGTACCGGTTGCAGCCTAACAACCACTACTTGCATCGTCTTATGAGCTTGTTTCTGACCTGTGCTCCGTCATTTGTAATTCTCACCCTCTCTTACGAAGGTCTTTTTTACGTGACGTTTAGCATTCTGTTGGTTGCATGGGTTAGTCTTGAACACCGCATCTTCGTCTTCGGCGATGTTGCCAGTGAACATCGGCAACCCACATCTAACGGAAGCGCCGCCAAGTCGCAGAGCGTACCACAGCCGGTCTTCAGAGCTCTTACTTTGGCAGACGCACGAGTGGCTTTGTTCTTCTTCGTCCTCCTGCAGTCGGCTTTCTTCAGCACAGGCAACGTAGCATCGGTCTCCTCCTTCAGTCTGGATGCCGTGTACCGTCTGATTCCGATATTTGACCCTTTTTCGCAAGGGATACTTCTCATTCTCAAGCTTATGATTCCTTTTGCCCTCATCTCGGCGAACCTCGGAATCCTCAATGCCCGGCTGGGTGTTGCTCCCTCGTCTCTATTCATGGCTGTAATGGCCATCAGCGACGTACTTACCCTATACTTTTTCTGGGTCGTCAAGGACGAAGGCTCATGGTTGGAGATCGGATCCACCATTAGCCACTTTGTCATTGCAAACGTGCTGTGCCTCTTTGTGGCATCATTGGAGGGAGTTAGCGCGCTCTTCATTGGCGACGTCGAAGTGGAGGGTCGTCAGGGGAGACGTGAACAAAAACAAAATGGGACGGCGAGTTTGGCTTATACCGAGGCTCCTCTAGCCAACGGTCAAGTGTCTCAAGTAACGGTGAGATCGTAGTGATCCGCAGCGTTGATTGGAAACGATACATCACGCATATACGACTAGCATAAGTTGCGTAATTGAGGAACTATAGCCTGATATTCAGTGTAACGGCATTCTTGTGCGACAAAACAAAATCCGGGGTGCGTTCAAGCTGCCGGCTGTTCCGTCATCCCGTGTTACCTGCGTTGTTTCTACGTCGTTGTCCGATCCCGGTCATAATACCTGCAGCCTCGGCATTTTTGTTCACGTAGTTGGCAAGCGACAAGATCACACTTATGAGAAGTATTGATCGACACCTGCTGGAACGACTTTTGTCGACGTAAGAAAATAAACCGGAACCATTTCCACAAGTCTCGAGTTGAGCTTGCTTAGGAGGAGGGGGGCCGCTGGGTAAGGCAAGAGCACAAGGTGCCTGACAACAAAATGACTCGTGACGACGACGAAGACTCATTGGTCTTAGAAGAGGTCGTGCTGGTCTCTGGTAGTCAACGGCCATTGATCTGGAAAGAAGGTAAAGACAGCCTTCGTCCTGTGGTGGGCGTGCTTTCCAAGCACCATGTCCTTTTACGTCTGGGAGACTTTGGGAGAATTAGAGCAGGTATAAACAAGGAAAACGCATGTCCTTTCGAAGCTATCAACTTCAGGTTCAATCCTATGGTGCGGCGAGATGAAAATTGATGAATGTCGGGGTGCGAGCAGGTGGTCTATCTGGGCCAAAATGACTGTCTAACAGTGCTGTACAGTTGAGTTGACAACATTCAATGATTTCATTTTGAAAGTTCGAGTTTCATCTCAGGCTTGACGAAGTGCGTTCAATACTTCTTGCGTACCTACACTTACGTACGCTTGTACAAGTAAGCCAGTGGTGATGATGAGACGAGGTGACCTTGCCAAAGTCACGACACCCCACCACCGTATTCTGGCTCAATGCATCCCTGAACACCAACAAAAGCAAAAAAAAAAAAAAAAAAAAAAAAAAAAAGAGGAGGTGTAGTATGATCCTAGCTCCCGACGGTGAGGAGAGCGCGGGGTCAGATTCGGAGGGCTACTCCAATCTCCATTCATCCCAAGACCAACATCGGCAGATTTCGTGCCACCAAATTTGATTCGTGGGGCGGCATCTCTAAGCAAAATCATTATTGACGTTTGAAAGCCGTCTGTCGTAAACCAGGTCGTTCCATCCGACAGGTCGATCTTCCCAGTCAACCCTCTCACGGACCTGTGCATTTCTGCCAATTCCCATGCGCAAAGAGCCTTGGGTTTCGGTGCCAGCCATCAACGGGTTGCATCGCGTCCCTTACCCAAATGCGACATGAGCGCGCGCGCGCCTACCCCCAAAAAAGCACACGAGCTGATCAAGAACACACCGGGATGAACTTCAAGGAACAGCTTCACCAGGTGGGCAGTACTCTCCGCATGATCCGGCACGCTGGGCGTTAAAACAGCCAGGGAAACGCTGTATACCAACAGGAAATACCGGCAAGCCGACCTGCGAGCTTCTCGATGAACAGTCGTTAGGAAATGTAGGCCCTTTGAGCCAGCGCAGCAGTCGAGGAAGCCAGGCTCAGTCTTGATCATGTGCTTTTCTCGGCAACATCTTGGAACCACCGGGGAGAATCAGAATCACGTCGAGGCATAGCGTAGTCCTTACCCAAACGGGAAATACATGCGCGGACCAAGCCGTTTCGGAGCACATCCCCGATCCAACGGACCGCGTACAGTACTGCACCTCCCACACCGTTCGATCCCCGATGACCCTTTACCCCAGATAATGCAAATTGCGCCGACTGCAGCCAAGAGGAGAACGCAGCACATCAAGAAGAAGTAGGAAAGCCGGGAAGGAGTCGAAAGGGTGGGTTCATTCCCATATCTAACATGGATGCATGCATGAGACGGCGACCAGTGGCATGTATTAGATTTCGGGTGACCTGTTCCGCAGTACGGATATTTTGTACTATGCAGTACTTACAAAAGAGAGAGAGAGAGAGAGAGAGACAAGACAGGGTCCAGCGTTTATTGGTAATGTTCCCGAGTTCACTTCCCGCTTCATGGTGTACACACACCCAATCACAAAACAGACTTACAGTCGGTATGTCTTTCTGCACTACGACCGCATTTTCGCCAGGTACCGGGTTGCGCAGCGTGGGGAGGTGTCAGAATCCTTCCAGCAGCGCGCGCCGTTGAGAAGTCTCACATGCTTGCCAAGCAGTTCCCTTCAGGCGTATTTAATTTTTATTTTATTTCCATCCCCATGGACAACGCCATAGGCGAATGTCGGCCAGGCTGGCACACCCACCCACGAGACCGTCGCCTCGGCGTCAGCCAGCAATAGCATCGACAATAGGAAGCTAGACTGCTGGCGGCGGCGTCCAGAGAGGTTGGCATTGGTCATGCAGGGTATTTATGGATGCGGAGAACCGGGAATGGAGTGTTGAAGGCATGCGTGGTTCCTGAAGCCTCTAGTGTTGGCAACCGTGGCATAATTTGCAAGGCATTACTGGCATAGGCGACTGGATTTCGAATATATTAACATAGTCTTGGTCCCATCCACGCCATGTTGATTAACTGCTGAAGAAGGCTTGTTGAGCGTACGAACGGATAGACGCAAAACGTAGCAGAGCGCTTAAAAGCAGCAACATCCACACGCCGGCCCAATACCAATCGTTTGGTCAGCCGACACTCGAGCCACATCTGGAGCCCATTCCAGAGAAGAAAAGAGAAAAAAAAAAAAGAAAAGAAAGGGAGGACCGGACGAAGCTGATTGCCTTTTTGGGGGTATACCAGCGGGCCAAGCTGGTGATGAGCGAGCTCATCAAGCAAGCGGCAAACTGGTCTGCAGGTAGGCGGCAACTGGGTGGGCACAAGCTGATCTTGGGTTCCGATTTCTGATGTCCCGTCATCAGCCGACCTCTAAGCTCTAGACGGCAACTTTGTCCAACTTCTAGACCGTTTGCTACGTAGCGGGCGTAGGACGTGCAAGGCAAGGTTCCCAAGACAAGAGAGGAGGAGCAACAGCAACAGCAACTGCAGCTGCAGAGTGAGGCAAGAAGCAAGCAGGGCCGAAGACCATCCTGCACGTCAGGGCAAAGGAGCTTCGAGGCAGACTGACACCCGTTGCCACAAAAGTGTGACAGGCCAGCCACTGCATGATTGCTTGTTCTCGGCATCGCGGCGCATCGAAGGGAAGACGAGAGGTTGACTTAGGATAAGGTGCCGGGGTCAGCCGATTCTTTCAAGCTTCTATCTTGGGAGTTGCCCATGAATCTGTCTTGAGTTCTGCCCTCTCAATTCGCGTACTTTCTTTGCACAGTTTGCCTCGAACGACCTCGCCTCGTGTTACCAGGTCTCTAGGTCTCCGTTCTCCCGGTACCGTGGATTGGATGGCCGTGCTGCAGTGGCCACTTGCGCCAGACTTCGAAATCGATGGCGAAATCGAGGTTCCGGCCGTGGTGTTCAGCACTGTGCCTGTTGGGCTGGACATCGACTTCAACAGCAAGTCCAATCTTGAAACGGGAGTTGTTGACGACATTAACGTCGGGCTCAACAACGCGGCAGTGGACGCAGACGCGGAAGCGGAAGCAGAAGCAGGCCAGGGTGCTGACACGGCCGAATCCTGGCTTCTGACAGAGACGACGACTTACAGCAGCGGCGACGGCGACGGCTTGGACGAAGCCCAGCTGCAGCAACACCAGCGGCAGCGTCGACAACAGCAGCAGCAGCAACAACAACAACAACAACACGAGGCCGCTCCGGCGCCAGCAGCAAGCAGAGAAGGCAAGCACAGCGGTGCTGCGCCATCTTCTCCCGCACTCGCACCTGCAACTCCTGCGCCTGCACTTGCACTTGCACCTGCGCTTTTCCCTCCGTCATCGTCTCCTTCTTCTGCGTCGGCGCCGCCTGCACGTACGCCTGCACCTGCACTCGCACCCCTGCCTGTATCCTTTTACAAGTACGCTGCTGCTTCTGCAGTCGCCGTTGCGCCTCCTCTTCCACACCCCGCGCTTGTGTTTGCGCCTGAGCCGGACCAGGACAAGCACAAAGACAAAACCAAAGACCAAAACGACAACGACGACGACAACGGCAGCGCTGATCCCTCGGCGGCAGACCCGCTCGTATCCTTATTACAACTGGACCCTTTGATAAGCGCTGCTCCTGTTGGTCTTGCTGGGTCGTCGTCGGCAGACTGGCACATTCTGAACCCCAACTCAGATCTCAGCACCAGCACCAGCACCAGCAACAGCACCAGTTCCTGTTCCATCCACCCAGAAGAAACAGCTTTGCCTGCACCCCCCCTCCATTCGCATCCGCACCCGCACCCGCACCCGCACCCGCATCTGCTGCACCACCACAACCAGTCCCGGCTGTACCAAAACCAACTGCGCCAGCACCATCCAGGTCTGCTCCAGAACCATCTCCTGCAACGTCCACGCTATTACGCCCACCAGCTCCAACTCCAGAACCACCACTACCCGTACCCAGCCCAACACCATTACCATCGCCCACCACAACCACTCCCCGTTCACGTCCAGCACCGCCAGTCATCCCAGCTCCAGCCCCAGCCCCAATCCCAGTTCAAGTTCCAGCACCAGGCCCTCGAGGCCCTCCGACTTCCGTCTACGCCGACACACCCAGTGCCTCTGCTCCGACCTGCAGACCCTGCTGCGCCTGGGCCACTGCAGTTGCCAGGCCCAGTGCCAGAAGCAGAGCGAGCGGCGCTGCTGCCACTCCTATTCCCTCCCGGGCCTCCAGCTCCAGCTCCAGCATCCGCCTTTGCTCCTATTACTAGTCGACCAGCGAAATTCGTCGACGAATTTCTTCACAACTCTCCCGACCCCGTCGCATCGCCCGCCAACAGGTCGCCAGACCAGGACGAGTCAATCATGGACGTCGACATGTCCTCCGCAGACCTTGCGGCCCAAAATCTTCAACGGCCGCAGCAGTCAACCCCCCAGAAATCCGACTCGCCATCCCAGGCGGGGGGAACTTCTAATGTCGCCAACACAAGCCCCAATCCCCAATCTGGGAGCTCTGCCTCTGCCTCTGCCTCTGCCTCTGCCTCGGCTGCCGCCGCCGCCGCCGCTGCCGCCGCCGCCAACCACATGAGTTTTCGCAGGTTCGTCCCCAACGTCCAGCATACTCCTTACCATCACGATGACTTGTGAGAAGTCATGAACCAGTGCGTGCTGACATTGCTTCGTTTGGCTTTAGGCAACGAGCCTCTAGAGCATGCGAGGTATGTAGAGTTCCCGCATTACCTTGCCCAGAGCAGCGCCCGCCATTCCCATGGCCCCTCTGCCCACTTTATGCCGAGGCATCGCTGAGCGCGCCGCGCCGCCGCGTTGCGCTGCAAGATCGATCCCGCACCCGTTCTGATCTTATCCTCGATGCCGGACCATGCTGACCATTGGCCTTTGCATTCATAGACATGCCACGCACGCAAGGTATGATTAGCCTCTGCAAGCGCGACCCCCCTCTCACCTTTCAATCTCGTGTGCCGAGGCTCCCGATATCTAGACCGTCCATATCCAGATGTCCCCCCCACACGCGCCCAACCACAACCCGCCAAGTTTCGTCCTTCTGTGTTGACATTCGATTCAGGTACGATGCGATGCCGCAAGCCTCGGCGTGCCCTGCACGAACTGCGTGGCCTTCCAAATCGAATGTCGCATCCCGACCCCGAAGAGAAAGAAAACTACAAATGCCGGAACAAATAAAGACTCGGACAGGTCTGCTCCAGCTTCACCGCTGCCATCTGCCCCAAGCACTGGGCTAACTGAGCTTCGCTCTAGCGAGAAGGGGGACAATGCCGAGGACCGCTCTCCGCGAGCTGCGAGCACTGCTGCTCCGGGCACCTTTCCGCCGAGAACACCTGCCGTCTATCACACCACCGATGGCACTCCGTCCTCTACATACACCGAGTCACAGGCCCGAAAAGAGGAAATTGATAGCGGCACCTACCTCAACTTGGTCATGAAGCCTAAGTTCACGAGAGCGCCCATCACCGATGCTGGCAGAGTCGCGTATCTGGGAGAGTCATCCAACTTGACATTGCTGGTACACGACCGCCAAGGATCCTCCGACGTGGTTCACTATCCTCTCCCCGAAAATGTCAGGGGCTCAAGAGCCCGCCTCACTGAGCTTGACAACGTGGAAATAGATATCTTACACCAGCGCGGTGCCTTCCTCCTCCCGCCCAGGTCTCTCTGCGACGAGCTCATTGATTCCTACTTTAAATGGGTTCACCCGATTGTGCCCGTCATCAATCGTACTCGCTTCATGAGGCAATACCGCGACCCCAAAAATCCCCCCTCTCTACTTCTACTGCAGGCTGTGCTGCTGGCCGGCTCTCGAGTCTGTACGAATCCGCAATTGATGGATGCCAACGGCTCGACAACCCCTGCCGCGCTTACCTTTTACAAGAGGGCCAAAGCCTTGTACGACGCCAACTATGAAGACGATCGAGTGACCATCGTCCAGTCCTTGCTGCTGATGGGCTGGTATTGGGAAGGCCCCGAAGATGTGACCAAGAACGTCTTTTACTGGAGTCGTGTAGCCACCATTGTTGCCCAGGGATCCGGGATGCACCGCAGCGTGGAGCAGTCACAGCTGAGTCGTTCCGACAAGAGATTATGGAAAAGGATCTGGTGGACTCTCTTCACACGCGACAGATCCGTAGCTGTAGCTCTCGGTCGGCCAGTGCATATCAACCTAGACGACTCGGATGTGGAGATGCTTACCGAGGACGATTTCATCGAAGACGAAGGCGACCGGAACAGCGAATACCCTCCAGATCCGATCCATGTCCAATTTTTCATGCAGTACGTCAAGTTATGCGAGATCATGGGCTTGGTGCTATCACAGCAGTACTCCGTTGCTTCCAAAGGACGTCAACGCAACGCCATTGATTTAACGCACAGCGACATGGCCTTGGCAGACTGGCTTCAGAACTGCCCGAAGCTCGTGTACTGGGAGGTTGCTCGGCATCACTTCTGGTCTGCGCTGCTTCACTCCAACTACTACACAACGTTATGTCTGTTACATCGGGCCCACATGCCACCAAACGGTGGAAGCCGATTTCCCGACGATGCTCCTTATCCATCACGGAACATCGCTTTTCAGGCGGCGGCCATGATTACCTCTATCATCGAAAATCTAGCTGCTCACGGCGAGCTACGCTTTTGCCCGGCCTTTGTCGTGTACAGTCTGTTCTCCGCACTCATCATGCACGTTTATCAGATGCGGTCGCCGGTCCCCTCGATCCAACAGGTGACCCAAGACAGGTTACGCACGTGTATGCAAGCACTCAAGGAGGTTTCGCGCGTCTGGTTGGTGGGCAAGATGGTTTATACCCTGTTCGAATCCATCATCGGAAATAAAGTACTGGAAGAACGTCTGCAAAAGGCCGCCGGCAAGAGGCACAGGAAGGCACAACAAACTCTGGCTCAACTCGAGCAACAGCAGCAACGACCCCAAGAAGCGGCGAAGAGAAAGTATGACGATATGGCGATTGACTTTAGCGTCAACACACCGACGCCTCAGGAATCGTACGAGCGATCACGTCCTCAAACGCCCAGCCATATGAAGGGCGACGGATCATCCAACTCCCAAACCATGCCACCACCCACGTCTCCAAATGCTAGACAGAATGCCGACACCTTCATGGGTGGAACATCTTCGAGGCCACAGACGAGGCCGGCGACTCCGTTCAACCCGTCATTCTCAGTCCCAGCAACGCCACCAGATCTATACCTAGTAACGCGCAACTCGCCGAACATTTCGCAATCACTATGGGAGAATTTCCAGCCCGATCAGTTGTTCCCTGATAGCGCCAGCATGCCGGCTTTTCCTCAAATGTCTCCCTCGGTTCCAAATCAAGGGGGCATAGACGCTGGGCTCATGGCACAACTTCAAAATCCCAATCTGCAGGGTGGCTTGTCTGGCCAGAACAGTCAATTCCAACAGAGAGCAGCAACGAAGGCAGGGCTAGGCGGAAGCCCTCCGCAAGGGCACAACGTAGTACCGGGATTACAGGGTTTCCAGCAACAACAGCAACAGGGCCATGGGCAGAACAATAGCAATTTGAACAGTAGTTTGTGGACGGCCAACTTTGATGGCTTGATGCCAGATGGGCACAGTCCCAGCGACAGCTGGAGCACAGGATCTGCACAAGGGCAGCCTGTTCCCAATACTCTCAACGTTGAAGACTGGTACGTCGAGCGAGCATGCTGACACAGACAAAGCATGAAGGTTCGTGGACTAATATCTGGCAACAGGTTCCAATTTTTCGGTATTAACAACGGGGACCTAGCGAACATGAATATCGACTTGGGGCTGGGACCTCAGTAGGTCTGAGAAAGATGAGGGACAGGGCCGTTCATAACTGCCCCCTTCACGCCTCTTGGTGAGGGGCAATGGGCAAAGACACCGCGTAAGTTGGCGGTACTGGAGTTATGTGTGACGGGCCGATGGGCTTTGGTCGTAGAATAGCTTATCAGGAGCATTGCGCGTTCCTCCATGAGAGAACACAGCCAGGGAAACGGAAGATACCAAGAATAGTGGTACGGCGAGATCTACCTTGTTTGAGAACCGTTCAACGAAGATACACATCTATAACCTGGGTGGACTTGTGGGACGCCCACTCTAGGCCACTGAATGCATGCTCCGGATCTGCCCAGCTTCATATTCAATGAGCTTCAAAACACTTCAGTCTCTGAACTTTGTGAACATGGATAGATCGAGAATTTGTCTAGTCGGCGTAACTGGACTGTGAGCCGCTCGCCTCCTAACGCACACCTCTCTCTCTCTCTCTTCTGCCTCTAGAAGTCATCGGGTTCAACAGGAAAAAAGCAGGGACAAAAATAGACAAGAAAGAAGAAGCACCCGTTGTCCCAAGTCTAGTATGAAGATGTATAAATCATGTTGGAAGTTCAAGAGAGCTTTAAGACCCCCCTCCTGCTGAGGTTGCCATCGGCAATAAAGGAAGCCCTCTGTTTCCATTGCCCTGCCCCTGTCATGCCCGCTAACGCCTTCCCATGCACAGTCTTATCTCGATGAAGTAAAAGAACACGACGGCCAGCTCATTCCACCCCACGCACCATCGTCGTCGTCGTTGCCGCTGCCGCCTCCACTCCTGCGGCGGCTTCTGGTACCCAAGAAAGATGCTATCAGAGGATTCCATTGGCTCACGGATGGCTTTGTTGTCGATTGTCAATGTCTAATCGGACTTCTTGCCTTTCGCAGCACTCGAGCTGTTGGTTGAACCACGTCCTCTGACAGTCCCACCTCCATCGCTCCTCCCTGTTGAGCCAATTGACATCGGCGTGGCCTCCAGCAGTCCTGTGCTCGTAACACCACCCCCGCCGACAGCCGGGGTTGGCAGCCTCCCGTCATCGCTGTTGGCATCCGTCAACTCTATCAAGTCAAGATCGTCCAGCTGACGGCCCCGGCCCCCTAGCGTGGGCGTCCCGGGAGACTTGGCAAACGCGCCGCGCAGCCATGTCTCCACAGCGGCGGCAGCGCGATCAAGTCCAGAGCCCTGCCGGGAGGCTGCCGCTACATCCTGTCCCTCGTCGAACGAGCTTTCCACAATACCGCTGCTAGACCCAGGCCGAAAACCGAAATGCGCCGTTTCGGATCCCATGACGGAGATGGACGGCAGAGATTCGTCGATGGCGATGCCAGGGAGGTGCTTCTTGGCCCAAGTGTTGAAGTAATCCTTGTCTGGGCCAGGTGCCCGCACATTTCTACCCATAGAGCCGACACCGCCAGGCCGCCTCATCCACGCCGGTCGCGTGTCCGCTGCATCGCTATTCATTCTGCTCCTGGAGGAAGCTGGCGTCGACCTTCCCGGTGTGCTCGGCAGATTTGGCCTGGTGCTCAGGTTGCTTTGTCTACGAGAAGACGGCCTGCCTACTTGTTCAGGGCTCTCTGTGAACCCCGCCGCAAAGCCGGAGGCGTCGAGCGAGTGTCTTGGGGTTGACAATGTTGAGGCAGCAGAGCGGAGACTTTTCTTGCGCCGCGGCGGGAAGTATCCAATCGATCTCCTCGACACACGGGCAATCTCGACCGGGTTTGGATTCGAATCCAATGTCACCCATCGAACGTGCGTCCATGGCGGATCTTCCGGTTCTTCGTTCTTAGCATCCGCCAGTCCATTGGTGGTCGGCAGGCTGAAAAAGTCGACTGGTTGTGAATGATCCGATGTCAGACTATTATGTCCGTGACCAATCCTGAGTTCCGGCGTGGGCGCCAGGAGGTCGACTGCTTGACCGTCGTGGGAAGGGGGTTCGCACGGGCGGCCTTTGACTTCGCAGGCGTCTACGGGTATGGCCAGCCATTTGCGGACCTGAATATCCCTGGACCACAGTCCATTCGCTTTTCTGAAAGCATCTTCGCGACACCGGTACTTGAGCACTATGCCCGCATAGGTGTCAGTTGGCTGCACGTGATGGATATACACCAACTGATCCTGCACTTCCTCATCCTGTATATTATCCCTGGCGATTTCATCTGAGTTCCTCCTCTTGTACTTGCCCGTCACATCAAGCCCCCCGTTGACGCCTTCGTGACTCTGCAATACGCTCGCTGTTCGTGCAGCCTTGAGAGCGGCCTCCCTCTCTGCTAGAGAACCTGCTGCTATGTCCTGATGACCTGGGCGAGAAGTGGACGGCGGCTCAGGACCCCAGGCTATGGGTGCCTTTCGCGGGGGGGTAGAGTAGTCTCTTTTCAAGGAATTGACACCTCGCCTCCCCTCTCTGTGATCTGACTCGTAGCCGGCATCGTGTACACTCCCACCGGACAAGAGGGACGAAGCCAAGCCCTGAATCGAAGCCCATCCTTGAGACCAAGATGTGTCCAGAAAACTGGCAGTAGACGGGGCAGTGTTATTTCGACGATTCGTGGCGGATGCACTACGAGAGGTTGGTTTGGCAGAGCTGTCCCGGGACAGTTGAGCGGAGGGCATAGGGCTCGGTTCGTGGCTGGTCGGGGACCGAAGAGCAGAAAAGGAAGCCGTCAACCTCTCCATGGGGCCTGCGGGGGAGTCCTCGGCGGTGCTGATAAGGCGGCGATTACGTGGCCGAGCTTCGGCATCGTGACGTGCTGGCAGGAGGGCGGATGAAGACATGTGAGATGCCGACCCAACCGGGTTCAGGGAGTCCGCCATAGTCGAGGAAGGCCGCCCACCTCGTCGGAAAGGTGGTACACAGATTGGAGAGATGGCATCAGCGCGCGGCTTCAATCATCGACGAGGGTCGGTCGCTCACTCGGATGGGCGGCAGGTCGAGGGACAGAACTTCGTTGGCCACGCTCGAAAACCCCTCCCTAACACCAACCTTTCGGAGTACGGTAGGTAGAACGAGGAACGTGAATGGCGAATTGATCGAGGTCGTCAGAACCGGTCGGAGGGAGGATTAAGTTCGATGTCGGAGAGTATGCGGACACGCGCTTGCAAGAGTCTTGGGGGGGATCCAGGGCGCACTTCAGGGAGAAATGAGTGCAGCCGGCTAGGAAGTGAGGAATGAGTGGATGAAAAGAAAGATGAGAAAGAGTATTGATGTGCAGCCGCGTTGAGTACCTGCGCAGGTACGGTATCAAGTAGATAACGTAGTAAGTAGTTGCAGACTCGCTGTGAAAGGCAGTTGGGGTAATGGACGTTAGCTAAGGCACGGGAAAGGGAAGTAGGTACAAGTAAGGTAGGGGACAGACAGACAGAGTCGGGTGCCCAAAGACCTAGGTAAGGTTTGCTACTGCTACTGCTACTGCGTGAGGTAATGTAGACAGATAGGAGCGTGCGCATTGTGTGCCTTTCCTCTGGACCTCACCACCACGCACCCAAGGTTCCTTACGGCTACGTGGACTGGACTGGCTTGGCTTCGCTTTTAGAGACGGGAATTGGATGGGACCGGACTGGGCTGGGCTGGGAGTTTGGGAACGGGACCCTTGGTTGAGACGACGTAACCAAACTCAGGAGCCCTGTCCCATTGCTTAATGATGATTAGCGGTGCTTGCAGCGGGGTGGATTGGATTTGTGGCTGCACTGGAGCCTGGCTGTCACGGCTGTCCTGTCATCCCTCTCCCCCAATTCGCTTCAATGCTGTTTTTGGGACCCGAATCAGCGGCCTGCGGGCTCTAGGTAATTGCTGAGGTGCGAGGTGGGGCTTAGGACAGGTACTTACGGTACCTTACCTTACCTTACGGATAGTGTCGCTACCTACATGCATGGTACACTGTAGAAATGTGGACGGAGATGGCGTGGGAATTCCGACCTCGCGCTCCGCCCCGACATCCCTCCACGTCCCTACGGTGCAGTGTCATGGGCGATGTAGTTCAGCGGCCCCACACAGGCGAGTCTGGTGCCGTTCCTGAAGCCCCTGGCACCTGCAGCATCATCGTCTGCACCACCAGCGTGAGGTTGCTACAGATTTCACCAAGGCCAGGCTCAAACCACATCACGTCCGAAAGACAAGGCTGAGTCGAACATCGGTCCGTAACAACCACAGTTGCGACTCAGCTAGAGCCTGCCTGGGGTTCTCGGCTATGACGCGTGGCGATAGCAAGCTACCTTCTCCCCGTGCATAGTACCGACTCTGTTCGACATGCCCATCTGTATCGAATGCCGGCACCCGGTGAAGACACTATGGACCAAATACTCCAATGCCGACGACAAGTCAAGCGGCCACAACATTCGCTTGACCGTTTGTAGGAACTGCGGCCAGTTCTGCGACAAGTACGTGGAGCACGATTTCGTCGTGCTCTTCATCGACCTCGTCTTGATCAAGCCTCAGGTCTACCGCCATTTACTCCACAACACACTGATGAAAGACGACGACCGCTTTGATGTAAGTCTAGATATGAGCCTTTTCCAAAGCCAAAGAGACAGTCGCACTAATCATCCGCTTCGACTCAGTCTTCCATCGTCCGGCTGGGCGTGCTTTTGCTACTCTTCGATGTCTACCTGACTTGGGCCCGCATTGAGAAGCAGACTGGTCCTATGTCGGCCCAAGACGAGGGCGCAAACCTAGGAAGTCTGACGCAGCAGTCAATCGTGTCGCAATACATGTTTTTTCGTACGTTCTTTGTTCCCTTTGCCGATGCGGCTGCTTCCGTAGGAACTAAAGGTTCGCCTAACTAGTCATACTCTGTGCTCTATCGACCGTCGCCTTTCACGTGAGCATCCGCTTCATGACCTCGTCGACACTCTCCCCGCTCAGCATGTTCAATATCTTGCCTCGTTATTCTCGTCCCAATTCCGTATCGACCGCACTCCTTGTCTCTTCCTCGACCAAGCTCTTTCCTATTCTTATGGTTATATGGCAGTATGACGTGCCGGCTGCTGCGCGATCGCTCGGGTGGGCCGTTGTTGCGAACAATGTTGAGGCTCTTCGGATACTTTTGGACTGCGGTTATGGAGTCGCCACGCTGCTGGCCACCACCGGTGCTCTCGCGCGGTGGTCAGTAGGGCGTGGTATTTTCTGGGCTGCCGGGTTGGATGGTGTTGATTCTATCGGGGAGACGAGCATTGCCGCAGATGGTAAGGCTCTCTGGGCTCTGCTTATGTACGTCAGGGAATGGGCGAGCGACTTGGCAGCAGGATAAGAGAAGATAGCAAAGGAGCAATGGCATGGGCAGGAAACCCGCCGTAGCATTTAATACCTGACATAGCGTAAACATGATGTTGCGTCCTCGTGCCCCTTGCTTGTCCGCTGACGCGTCTGATGCTGCACCAGCTTGCGTGCGATCTCCCCGGCACACTTTATCGTCGACCAGAGCTTAGAGTACGAGTTCGTTAAAGTGTACGACAGCCGGCCTCTTGACCAACTATAACAGAACCCCAGCCAACCCCTAACGCCAGCCATATGAAATTGTAGTAGTGCGAAGCAGTAATAGTACATCGGTTCCATCGCGGCGCTGTGCCGCCAGCACATCAATCTCATTAGTGGTGCTCGAAGCCCGGTCGGATGTCGCTGCGTCGCGGTTCGATCAGGGGGTTGAGTTGGGCGAGGAACGTGATGGCCCACATGAGATAACAACATGCGAGGGCCAGGAGGAGAGAGGATCTCCAGATGCTGAAGCTAACGTCAGTCACAGTGCAACAAAGGAACGCCAGAGCACTTGTCGGCATCGCAGAGCTTCATGATAGCTTACATTTGGTTTTCGCCCTTTGGAGAAAGGAACCAGGCAGCGGCGGCCATGGCAGCGACGATGACGAGGCCGACGAAAATGCTATACCTGTTGGGCTTGTGTCAGCGTCGCGTCAATAACGGGAAAAGACGGAGGGACATGCCCTTGCGCCATGTTGCTGATTTTCAGGAAATTCCTCGATGCAGAAAGCAGTAGGCGTCAGGCTTGCGATGGTACAGTGCTGTCGCTTCGTCGATTGATCCAGTGCTGTCGTCGTTCGGTGACGGGAGGCTGAGAGCACGCTATGAGGTTGGGACTGGGCTCCACCGATGCAGCTACACACGCCGTGCATGCACAGTGTAGAAACAGGAGGCGGACATCGAATCACTGTGATCGCCTACCGCATGTCTGCTTAGTCACAAATAACCCCGTCAATACCAGCTAGGTACGAATACTACGTACTCTCAGTCTGTACAGTAAGGCAGCTTATGAAGCGTATTGCATGCCACGACGCCTAACTGACTGTGCCCAGGGGACATGAGCGCTCTGCAACAGTAATGGAATGGCGTAACAAACAAGTATTCGTACCCGTCGTTACATGTTTCTATGTCTATGAGTCGTCGTTTTCATACTTGAGGCCAGCTTCCTTCCTCACTGCACCGTAGATACCTGCCATGTCACCCGAAGGTCCAACATGTGCCTTGACGATTTCAAGATGCTTGTCAGCAGTCTCGATGTTCTGCAACCGCGTGCCGGCAGCTTTCGCAATAGCCATGGCATGGCGGGCATCTTTTCTCGCCAGGTCCACGGCGAACAGGGGCTCATCTCTCTTATAGTAGTCGCCTTCCAGCATGCGGTTTGTGTACGCCGGGTACGGGCTGCCACCAAACATGGCCTCAACAAACTGCTTCACGTAACCCGTTCCCAGGCCGCTCTTCTCTGCAGCAACATATGTTTCGGCAAGCTGCTCAACCATGCCGAGGATCACGGTATTACCAAGCACCTTCAGAGTCGATGCCTTGCGGTATGGTTCGTCGGCCATGTTGATTTCCCGGGCCGCCATCGCATCGACGTACGGGCGGATCTTCTTGATCGACGATTCCGGGCCTGCAAGAACTAACGTCGCGTTCCCAGCGGCTACCATGGCGGGGGACCCAAAGATGGGCGCGCAGATGAACTCAGCGCCCTTTTCCAAAACCGACTTTGCGACAGCGTCGGTCGTCTCGGGAGCAATGGTTGAGCATTCGACAAATACTTTGCCTTTGATGTCTCCATTAGTAGCAACGGCGAAGACCTCTTCTACAGCCTTGTCATCGGCGATGCAGGAGAAGATGATGTCGGCTTTGCCAATGGCATCAGCGAGAGACTCTGCAACCTCGGACTTGCCCTTTGGCAGACTTTGGCAGAGATCCGTAGCACGTTTCACAGTCCGGTTGTGAATGAGCAGTGGCTTGTCGAGTTGAGCTTGCTCGACGAGATTTCGGCACATGCCCTGGGATGAAAGAATGATCAGTGAGTGTTCTTGTCTGACCAGGTAGGTAATCAAACATGTGGAGATGTGGACAGGCTCACTCACCCTCCCAATGTTGCCAAGGCCGATCCAGAGTAGAGTCCGGGACATTGTGAAAGCTGTCGTTGTCAATGGGGAATTACTTGAGAGGTTCAGGTATCAGCCGACGTCGAGTAGAAGAACAAACCTATGTATGAAGGCGGAAGTGCTTGATGTCAATGGATGAACAAGCATTGGTCGATGAAATAAGTAACTTGCCAGCGGCAGTTGGTTCGGGATGTCCGGTCTAATGAAACTGGAGGTGACAACGCGGGCTGATGCACCACCACTCAGTAGGTTGGTCAGGTAGAAGCGGGGTCGGCAAACGCAGAGACACTGGAGCACTGAGGCGCTTTCAAAGTACCTAGCTAGGGCCCCAACCTGGTACATCAACGGAGACCGAGATGATGGCTTTGTTTCCGATGGAACGGGGTTGCGGCAGCTCCCGTTCATGCAGCCAAATCGCTGCGTTGCGGCACAGTAATGTCGACAACCTGCCTCGTTGCCCGTTGCATCTGGTGTAAGTGATTTCATTGCGCGCAGCCCTTCAGGCGATGGACAGTTGAGAGATAGCGGGCCGTCACATGTTGAGTTATTTCGCAGCAGCGCATCGCGGGCGAGTGGAAATGCCGCGACAACCTAAGACTATGCGCCAATTATCCGCTTCTCTCAAGTTGCCATCTACCTCTGTTGCTTGTCCGACTTCTCGCCTCGGTGCTACGGTGATACATTACGGTCGCCGATCGCCGGCTCCGTGATGGGGACCCTGCAGGCCTTATCCGCTTATCAGTCGGGCTTCTGGTAGGTTGATTGACTCACAATGTGGGAAGTCTTTGGTCCTAAGCAGGGTCAGGGCCCAACGTCTTCACCTTCGCTCTTGAGCTTCGTTACCGACTCCTCAAACTGTCTTTCTACACACGCCATCCTTCCGAGCACTGTCCAGAGTGTCATTGATCGTCGCCCGAACAGACCTCGCTCTGAATGGCCGTCTGAAGAGATGGCCGGGCTTTGACCCATTCCCCCCTCTCGACACGCGCTGCTTGTGGAGTCCAACAATAGTGCTCGCGAAACCGGTGTTCAGCTTCCCCTGCGTTTACTCTCAAATCCATAGCCATTGCAGAGCAGATGCTGGCAGCAAGCTGACGACTGGACCTCGTCATTTCATTCCGAAGCTCTGCGGCCCTTTCCCCAAGACGGTGTGCAGGATCTGGCTTAGAAGTTCTTCTCAGCAGCTTTCTACCCTAGCCACCGCAGCAAAGTCACTGGGCAATATGCGTACTCCTGCGCTAAAGCAGGCTGGGCATTTGGTCTCAAGAGTGAGTCTCTATCTGCCCTTGCACGCCGAGTTCCGCTCTTTATTGCGCACCTTCTAACTCGTACTATTAGGCGCCTTTCGCTCTCGATTCATGCTGCCCACCCAACCGCAGACTGTATCACCGTCCAAGGTCGGGTGGCACCCGGCAGGACGAAGCTTTGCAAGTTGCCTTGTCAGCTGTCAGACACTCTTCTAGCTCCAAGGCACGAGAAAAGAAGAGGGCTGAAGATCGGGTATGCCCTCTCAATGATCACTGCGCCATGCAACAACCTCTGACTATTGTTATAGGATTTCATAGTGTCTGTGCTGGAGGCTTCAGCGACTCGCCGTGATGCCAAGGGCTACCTGCAGAAATATGCTCCGCCAGGCGAAAATAACGCCAAGAAGCGCAAGACGGGTGCTTCTCAAGAAACACCAGATCAGACCTACTCTTCTATCAGAGTTGTCAACCAGTCACCGAAGTTCATCCAGGGCGAAGGCACGCCGAAGAAACAGGAATGTGTGCCAGAGGATGAGCCCGTCAACCTCGCCATTGTCAAGATGACTCTTCCGCAAGACCTGGACGACCAAACGCTGAGCGCTATCGCCAAGACGTTTTCGCAACTCCGCAAACTTGGACTTGTGAGCGTTATCGTTCTTGACGGAGGATCGCAGTCGTCTCGAAAGATTCTCAGAGAGCAGTCTTGGCGGGTCCAACAAGCTGTGGAGATCTTTGGTGAACCGGGCTCGATCCTGCTAGACCAGTGCGTTGGCGAGGCAGAGAAGCACACGGCTGACACTAAGGGCTTCATGCCTTCTAGCGTCTACGTTCAGTACCCACACATGGTACTTCGAGCTCTTCAGGACAATGCAATTGTGGTCATACCCCCCGTGACAATGGCTACTGACATGAAGAGTATTGATGTGGTGGATGCTGACGAGACCATCGTCGCCCTCACAAAGTACTTCTGTGGACTTCAGTTGAATGCGAGTGAGACCCCCGTGGAATTGCCGAGATCCACCCAGGGTGCGGGAGTCAAGGTGGCCTCTGTCGAAAAGGTCATTATCCTAGATCCTGCGGGGGGGACACCACTCGCGGACGAGCACGATTCATGCCACCGTTACATTAACCTGGAACAAGAATTCGAGGGCATCATGTATGCCCTCACACACCCGTCGGGAACAGAGGCGCGACGGGGAAAGGTGCCCGAGAGTGTGCGGCAACAGCATGCTCGTAACCTGCAACTCGCCAAGAGCGTGCTTGCCATGTTGCCGTCAACGTCGTCGGCTATCATCAGTACACCAGCAGCCGCTGCCAATAAGCCCATCCAAGAATTTACCAGAGTTACGACGCGTAACAGGCAGAACCCTCTGATACATAACCTCTTAACAGACAAGCCTGTTTTCTCCTCATCGCTACCAATCGAAAGAGTCCGCTCAGGAAAAAAAGGCGACGCCGTCTCGGGAGATGCGCATGTGGCCACCCTTATCAAACGGGGGATGCCGTTGACGGTGTATCCCGACCCTACAATCAGCGCCTGGCTGCCTCCTCGACCAGGAGCACCTCGTCTGAGGCTCACAGACACCTGCATAGATCTTCCGCGGCTGGTCTACCTTATCAACGACTCATTCAACAGAGAGTTAGATGTTCAACATTATCTTGACCGCGTCAACGAGAACTTGGCTGGTATCATCATCGCAGGGGAATATGAAGGCGGCGCGATCCTTACATGGGAAAAGCCCTTTGGTATCGACGAGGAAACAGCTTACAAAACAGGACGACTTGTACCTTACCTCGACAAGTTTGCTGTTCTGAAAAGCCGCCAAGGAAGCGGCGGGGTTGCGGATGTGGTCTTCAACGCCATGGTCCGAGGTTGCTTTCCTGAAGGAGTATGTTGGCGTAGCCGACAGGATAATCCGGTGAACAAGTGGTATTTTGAGCGGTCTCTTGGAACATGGAAGCTCAGGGATACCAACTGGACCATGTTCTGGACAACACCGCATCTACCACTCAGCGATCCCAAGCTGCTAGACTACGAGAATGTCTGCCGTAACATTGAACCGTCCTGGGCAGATTCAAAACCACCAGACTAAGACTTGAGGGGGGCGTTTCCGGCGTTGAGCCATGCGCATAGATTTTGATGATAGACTTGTGGCGTTTTAAGGACAGGAAAAGCAGGAATCAATAAAAGGGTCAATGAAAGGGCCAATTTGCTCATGATATTTCATTGAGAACCACATTGTTGGTCGCCTCGAGCGAACAGACCATTCCAGCGGGAGGTGGTTGTCAGGGTGCAACGTGATTGAACCTCAACCCGTTTGAGATATCGGGCGACTGTTCAGCATTCTTGGGTGCGTGGGAAAGGCACCACAACCCCAGGGGGAGAATGACGATCACCCACCTACACAGCTTCCTGAATTGAGAGTGAGCATTGAAGCGTAAAAATACAGGTTGCTGTGCCCGTGCATGCACAATTCTGTATGACTGAGCAGCACGAATCAGAAACACTGAACTGTCCAGTTGCTCTGCCGATCCATCTGTCACGTGTCTAGCGCGACTCTTAGCGTTCCCTGGCGCTGGTCCAGGGGAAAATGGATGGCCTGTGACAGCATGCTACCTTAGGTAGAAGTGAACGTTGCTGTGCTGCTAATTTAAGGTACCTGCCTACCTTACGGGATACTTGTCTACCTCAAGCTGATAGGCACGAGGCCAAACTTCATCAACCACAACCGCTGTCGTCGCTGCCAACGTCACCTTGCAAAGACAGTATTACGCACCGACTTTGAACTCCCATTCTAGATTCGCATTTCTCTCTCCAGACGCTGCCCAAAATTACCGCAACGATGGATTTCAAGAACCTCGGAAAGAACTTTACGTACGCCTTTGTCGCGCACCTGGCTCACGTATCGAGGGGGGCATCTCCAGGCTGACGAATAGTGCGCAAACCAGCTCCTTCGGGGCTTCAATCACCCCCTTTGCCTCCCGTACCTTCCAATACACCAAGGAGCAGCTCGGCCAAGCCGAGGATAAGGTCAGTAGCTGCTTGCCAACCCAGCTACCTCGTCATTACCCCGAGCGAAGGCTGATCGATATCTACCGTGACAGACCCAGCTTCCTCCTGACTACATCGATCTCGAGAAGAGAGTCGACGCCCTCAAGCAGGTCCACCAGAAGATGCTGGCTGTGACGTGAGTGCTATCCAACCATTGCAACCGCATCAGGGTCGGCGTCCTTGCCCACTAACACGGCGTCTGGACAGCTCACAATACTCGAACGAAGCCTACGACTACCCGCCCAACATCAAGGAGACATTCCAGGATCTCGGCCGCACCGTTAGCGAGAAGGTCACTCTTCTGTCTTCCGCAAGCTCTCCTGCCGAGGCCCAGGCCGCTCTGACAGCACCTCCCTCTGCGAAGCCCCAGCCCAAGACTTTCAACCATGCCATCGCCCGTGCCAGTCTGGCTAGCAGTCAGGTCCTCCACCAGCAGCACACCGGCGCCGGAGAGGACCCTCTGGCTACGGCTCTGGAGAAGTATGCACTGTCAATGGAGCGTGTTGGTGAGGCTCGCATGGCCCAGGACGCCCAGATTCAAAGCCGATTCCTTGCTGGCTGGAACACCACCCTGAACACCAACTTGATGTTCGCCACGCGTGCTCGCAAGAATGTCGAGAACTCGCGACTGACTCTCGACGCTGCCAAGGCACGCGCTCACGGCACCACCTGGAAGCTCGGTCCTGGATCCCCACGCGCGGAGGAGGGCCAGCCTCAGGAGCTGAGCCCCGAGGCCCAAGAGGAGATTGAGAAGGCCGAGGACGAGTTCGTCACACAGACTGAGGAGGCTGTCGGTGTCATGAAGAACGTTCGTTTAATGACTTGTTGCATCTCACTGGAGTATTGCTGATCATGCCATCAGGTCCTTGACACCCCGGAGCCCCTCCGCAACCTCGCCGATCTCATCGCTGCTCAGATTGAGTATCACAAGAAGGCCTACGAGATCCTGAGCGAGCTTGCCCCTATCGTGGACGGCCTGCAGGTCGAGCAGGAGGTTGGTCGCGCCGCAAACTTCGACGTATAACGAGCCCCCAACCGTACTGACGCCCGTCGCTTTAGGCCAGCTACCGCAAGAGCCGCGAGAGCGCCTCCTAGGAAGCCTATAGGTTTTAGTGTCTTTGAATGTTACCACACTCTTAGTGATGGCAATTTCTGCTCCCCAGGAGCCTGTCGGCGTTTCTGAAGCTTCTCGGCCCGGGCAACAAGGAATCGCTCTGAGACGAGGGCGGAGGCCCGTTTCCTCTTTTTCCCCCTTGTTGTGGTCAATTTGACTCGAGCCTCCCTTGCTGTTATACACCACAACACCACATTATGTATTGGAACGGCATATTGCCGCTCCAAAGTCCCATTACCGCCTGGGATAATCCATTTCAAGCCTGATGCCCGCAAGTTAGGAGATAGAGCATCCCATATGACCCATGCTAGATGGGTGTTTCCCATTGCGCTGATAGAAATTCACAACTGTTGTGCATGATATATCCCCGCCTGATTAGGACACTGTTGATGGGGAATGTGGTAGAGTTAATGAGCGAAGCGCAGTGTATTCTATATGAACCAACGCGACCTAACCTGATTGACACTAATTTCTAGCTGTTTTTCTTATGATACATGACTGTGGAGTCTCCCTCCACGCCGTCGAAGCTGTGAGTCGTCGGTAGTGGGGTATCACGTGACCTTGAACGCTGACTTATGTAAGGAAGTCTACTGGTCAGCCAAATCAGAGCGACATTGGCATAGCAGCTCCCGACCTCACGCTCCACTGTCCAATCCTCCCAACGCCGCAACACCAATTCGAGCCAATTGATACCGCAAACATGCGAAGGACATTTCGCCTGCTCGCGGGCGTCAAGCCTGTTCGTTATCTCGAGCCCGGCACCCCGACGGGTCTCACGGGCCTTTGGACACACAACAGCCCGCGGTCGACGTTGCTGTACGTCTACGGCAACACCCTCGACAAGCTCAAGGCGATTCCCGAGTCTTCCCTATACCGCCAATCCGTCGAAGCCCTGACGAAGCACCGTCTTGCCCTTGTCGAAGCCACCGTACCTCCCGGATACGAGGAGTGGGAGAAGAAGGCCGAACAGATCGTCAAGGAGAAGCCTGAACAATTCCGCCTCGTCAGCGGTCGCGTTGACGGCAGCGGCGCTCGCACGGTCAAGCTCGGCAACAGGATGTTCGTCGTGGGCAAGCAGCACGAGGCCAAGGATGTTCGCTTGGAAGAGTGGGACGGTGAGAAGGACGAGGGTGGCACTATGGAGGGCCCGCGCACCGAGGCAGAGCGTCAAGACCACAAGTTGCTTGCCGAGCGCAAGGATGTAAACGACGTAGCCAAGGTTCAGTGGGAGTCTGAGCCGCAGTTGACGGCCGACCAGTACGTCTTGGGCAAATTGGTTTTTTGAGCATATTAGCGGAACTGACATGCTTGCGACTAGGATTGCTGAGCTGGAGAATAAGATTGGAGCTGGCCTCATTGAGGAGGTAATCCAGGTTGCCGAGGGTGAGCTGAAGCTCGTGGACACGATGATCCAGGCCAAGGTGTACGTCACTGATCCGTCCCGACATATCCAGCGTCGAACGTACTGACCAAAACGCTACTACAGGTGGGAGGACCTAGAGGAGAAGCCTGTCGAGGGGCAATGGACTTACTTTGAGCGGAAATAAGCCGAGCCGCTAGCCGCAGAAAACGTCTACCACATATAGACTGTGTATAATAGGCAACAATGATGACCAAGATACATCGAAATGTTGCTTCTGTACAGGAAACCAACCATGTGAAGTCGGTCAATGAAGGCTGTTCTGGGCGGCAAAGCAAGACATCGAATGTGTTGCGCTGATGTTACGCGCACTGCCCTCCTGCCAAGACTAGCGATTGCCTTGGAGGTTGGAATAAGAAATGCGATTTACGCACTGGTTTGATGCTTGAAAGTCTGGGTCTATTCTGACAAGATGCAAAGACCCTTTTGGTCGTGCGTTGGTAGCTCTGATAAAAACGTCAATGTCTGATTGACCTAGCTGGCCTCTAACGTAATCAAGCCTTTTCGCCGTCTTGAGAAGTTTTTACAAGTCTATGAAACTACCATGATTTTTTATTTTCTTTTTTTGCAGTCTCCCAATGACCAATGTCTCAGCTGTCGAGTGATTCCGTTGTGGCCTTGTCGTGTAGTTGTGCATAACAGGCTGGAGCCTGCTTGCTAAATCAGTAAATAGAGTTGATTTGGTCCCACCCCAGATTCCCACTGGCGCAAAGCCTCCATCAGAACTCCTCAACTTCACCCAATGAACGCAAGGAAAATCGACTTTGCCGCTGAGTGTGCTCCAACATTCGCACTTTCTTGGGACCAAGCATTCGCAAAAGCCTACACAGGGGGTATATTCAAAGCAACAGCCGCTGGCCGATCGTGTTCGTGGCCATGAGCCGGCCGCAATCCAGCCGCAAGAGGTCCGCCTCTGCCGTGTCCATCAGCGACAGCCATGACACCTACTACTCTCACCTACCTAGCGACTCAATCAACCCGCTCAGCCATACTCCATATATTCTCAGTCAACTCCGCCTCGCTGGTCTAGCGGAGACAGACCAGCCACCATCACGAGACCAGCCCAAATTCCCGCATCGTGCCTGGCAGGATCCAGATGCACCATCCAAACAGGGCGCTGCTGCCGCTGCCGTGGCGGAACAGCTAGAGAGTGACAGCGATAACGATGAGGAGGTAGAGCATGATGTTGGAAGTAGGCGCCGGCCACGGAAGAAAGACGAGAAAAGGGCCAAGTATTCATCGGAGAAATCGCACTTCAGGCCTCTTGTCAGGGCCATCTACTCGTTCCTGGATAAAGGGGACGTCGTCAATGCCAAGCGCGCTTTTGGCATCCTCGTGAGGTCCAGCGTGCACGGTAGACCGGTCGACATCAGACGCAACAATTACTGGGCTCTTGGCGCCGAGATACTCATGCGTGAAGGCGGCGTAGCCGCTACGGACGAGGGAAAGGAAGCGGAGGCTTATCCTGCCGGAAACATCCCACGGGTACGCGAGTACTTTCAGGACCTTATCCAACAATATCCGTACAACTTCAAGTGGCGTAGAGCCGTTTCTGCCATCGACTTCTGGCCCGCGCTGCTGAGTTACGAGGTTTATCAGGTGCACACGCAGCATGGGGCCTCGTTACGCAGGCTGGAGAAGGAAGCGGAGGACTGGGAGGATGACTCGTGGCAGGAAAACTCTCTGGGTGACAGTCAAGATGAAATGATGATGGACGATCCCGAGTACAAGGACGGGATCTCGCGCTGGCAGGCAGATTCGCGGGGCCGGCGGCTACGTCAGGCAAGAGACCAGATTAGGCTGCGCACGCTGGACGGCCTCAGAGAGATCGCTAGTCGTATGGACGACTTGCTCGAGGACCGGCCATATTCTACAAACCCTGAAATTCTGAGGTTGAGAGGGATGGTGTCTCTGTATATAGGAGACCTTCTTATCCCGGCGCGTGCTGAGGACGAGGGGCCCATGTCTGAAGCAAAAGCACGGCGCGAGGCAGAGAGGAATAACGCACGAAGCACCTTTCAAAAAATGGTCGAGCATGGCGGCCGGGCTGATGCCTTCGTTCAGCAAATGCTGGCGCCGGAAGAGGAAGACGACGGCCCTATACTGCCCATATTTTCGTCACTTCCCATCAGAGAGCATCGAGCAGATAGCTAAGCGATCGTTGATATTTCATCATTATTCCCTATCCGAGGTATCGATATCAACGCCGATCCAAACGGTGCATTTAGTCTACTGTCTTATGTCTCCCGTTTAGGTGCCCATCTTTGCAACAGCAAGGCAAAATTGGAGCTGCCCACAACAACACACCATTCTCCCCCTGGACTCCATGCCACCTGTCTACCAACAAACGATGACGCGCCGAAGTTCTCTATCTTGTGAGGCTTGAGTGGCACTTGCGGGTTCTCGACGTTGTACTTGGTATCCCACATCAAGAGCGTCTCTTTGTTGTACACATTGGCGAACGTGGGGATTTGCTCAAGACCTGACGGGTGTGCCTTGCCAGCCGCTTTGCGCTCTCTTACCGTGGGTTCAGCTTTGGCTCCACCATGCGTACGATGGACGACGGCTGTCAACCAACTCGGCCTTTCGGGGGGAGCATCAGGGTTCTTTTCTACTTTCTTGATGTAATCATGGAAACCTGTGATTTGCTCAAAGTCCCAAAAGAAAATCTTCCCGTTGGCATTGCAGAAAGCGAGGACCGGGTGCTGGTCTGGGACGAAGTGCAGCTTGAACCGCATGAAAAATTGGGGACCACAGCCGGGAGTCGCGAACTCCATCAGACGGGTGTACGGTGCTGGACATTCGGCCGAGACGCCTGGGTTGAACGCGGACCGCGTCAAATTGGCCGGGTTGATGGTGGTGGGAGCCATGTCTTGCGACGGCCGTGGATCTTCCGAGGAGAAACCTTCAATCTTCCATAGAACGATGACATCGTCGTGGCAAGCGCGGGAGAGGATGTAATCACCAAAGAAGGCGACGCTGCTTGGCGTGAGTATTCGTGTTTACGTACGGTCACCACAAAGCACATACCAATCCACAAGACTGCTGTGTACTTCGGAAGTGGAAAAGTGAGGATAGTGGACCTCGACAGGACGATCTGTAGGCTCGGTCGGGAGGTCCGGCACAGTCCACTGTCTTCATGTTAGACAGTGAGAGAAGTATTGAACTAAATCCATGCTCACCAGGTTGATGATCTGGTCGTGACCGGCGGACAGGATGTAGCGGCCAGTATCATGCCAGGCCTTGAGAGGACGTTAACAACATCTTTCCTTGAGATGACAATAGGAGACACTGACCAAGGTGAGGAGGTTCCAGTAATGGCCTTCGCCGCCGAGAATGCATAGGCAAGGCTGTTTCTCATGTCTTGGGTCCAAGCTCCAGATGCGAACGGTTGTGTCGTCTGAGCAGGAGGCAACAATCAAGGGGTCTAACGGAGACGTGACGACGTCGCAGATGTCCTGATAGTTCGTATCAGCACGAGCACTTTTGGCAATATGTGGCACTCAAGATCAGGGTGATTGACCCCTCCATGGCCAACTAAACACTGAATCATGCGTTAGCAACAGACGTAAAGTTGTAGGTATCCCTGCGGGACGTACGTTGACAAGCTTTTTCTGAAAGATATCATAGATTTTGATCTTTGCATCCTCACCACCGTAACACAGAAGTGGCTTTCCGGTCACAACATCCTTAGTCCAGGTGCAGCAGTAGTTTCTTGCCTCGGGCTGCAGTCGAGTCAGTTATTTTGCTTTTGGGGGTGGATGGGTGGACCACTTGGGAGAACGCACATCATCATCGCGAATTATGCTGATGATTTCGCAAGGGTTTAAGTCATCTGCTGTTGCTGTGAGGCGGCAGATGACGATCTGAGGTGGCATCAAAAGTCAGAAGTGTACAGAAGCATTGGTTGAGGCAGAAGCTCAAGGGGGGCACTTACATGCTTCTTGCTGACAGCAGCAAAGACTGGCCTTGCATTCAGCGGCTGGTAGGGGCAGAATTTTACATCAAAAAATTCTGGGACAGGGTCATCCTCTGCAAGATAGCTGGTATCGTCGTCGAGGTGAACTGAGACTCTCAGCCTAGGGAAGTCGTAGGGAGTGGCAGTGACGGTGGGGGCCATTGCGGAATTGAACCGTAGACAGGTCGCGTTTTGGGGTGACCAGACAGTTGGAGAGATTGGATGAGGAAACTGGACAGCAGCGGCAGGCAGGCAGCGACCCGACAAGCGGCACCCAACCTCAAGCAGCTGTCAGCCTTGGAGGTAGTAGGTCTGTATATCCAGGGGGGATGAGACAAGAGACAGCGGTAGGCCGGAGCAGGAGCAGGAACAGGAGC
Source organism: Colletotrichum chrysophilum (assembly GCF_026319265.1). Classification (NCBI taxonomy): domain Eukaryota; kingdom Fungi; phylum Ascomycota; class Sordariomycetes; order Glomerellales; family Glomerellaceae; genus Colletotrichum; species Colletotrichum chrysophilum. The sequence continues at coordinate 165,796 of NW_026517350.1, read as the reverse complement.
AGGAGCGACCGAAGTCAGTTCAGTTGGTAGTAACAGGACTGGACGTGATGCAGACGGAGTGCAATTCGAGTGGATCTAGGTGCTGGGTCGAGCCGGAGGATACGGCCAGCGACACCGACCGAAGGCGGGTGGATGCGGGCACGTAAGGTCCAGTGTATCCGTACAACCTGGAGTACCTTACCTAGGTAGGTAGCTACCTCGTGCGACCTCAGGGTGGACAGGGACGGGACTGAGAGAACAAGAAGAAAACAGGCCGAAAGGGAGGTGAGACAGAGCAGACGCGTCGTAGGCAGTTGGTAGTTTGTAGACGGCAGCTGGCAGGCAGCAGGGCATCGTGAGCTAGGTACCTGAATGTATGTGTGGTTTTTTTTTTTTTTTTTTGGGGGAGTGGAGGCCGGCTGGCAGCACGCTCGCGGCTCCAGGTGGTGTCTTGAATCAGCGCCTGGTAGCGAGTGTACTGCATACTGCAGGTGAGGTGGGCTGCAGTCAGAGGAGTCGGCTGCTTTCATTCAAAATTAGACAAAGTCTGGACTCCAACCCCCAACGCCTTGTGACGGCGATCGACCTTTGAGGGTTCCGGATTGACAGCCTGCCTTGTGCTCCGAGTGACCGCTTTTCTAGTGTGCCCCCCCCCCCCCCCCCCGGGCTGGCAAAGCGAGCGGAACAAGCACGCAACTTTGGACCTGGTAAAACGGTTGACCACGTCCTCGACCACCAGACAGTGAGGGTCCTTGGAGAAGTTGTCCCGGATGCCCTCTCAGTATCTATCTACTTTGCAGCGACACGGACCCAAAACGGGGCCTGTCGAAGCAAGGTACGCATGCGCAGTAGGTAAGCTAGGTAGCGTCGGGTGGTCCGGTGCAGTTCGTCGGCCATTTCTCTAATTATCGCAGGGCTCAAGGCTCAAGGCTCAAGGCTCAAGCCGGAGCAGCGGATGGATCTTCAGGGAAAGTGGGCCACGAGAAAACGTACATTTGAGGTTCCATTGGATGTACAGAACATTGTACATAACCTGTCAACCCACGCACGCACAAAGTACCCTCACTGTATGTACTCTGACTGACTGCCTGCCTGTGATAGAGCCCATTTCCCAGCAACAACTCATTCTAATTCAATCATGACTGTTGAATGTTTATGCATCAACAAGAAAAGAACAACCCCAAGATATGGCGGTCATCGGCAATCCGATGCCGCAAGCCACTTCGGACATGCCTGGTTCAGCAACAGCTTCTGCCATCTTCCTCCGGCCCCGGCCACCGTGCCCGCCCAACGGCACGCCCGTGTAACACGAGGTTCCTCGACCGCTCCTCTCTGTCTCTATCTCTCTATCCCTCTCTGTCCCTCCATCTCCCTCGTCAACAACAATCAGGCTTCGCCTGGGACATCAATCGTTGCTACCCCCAATGTACGGACACCACGCGCAGCTTCTACTACCGTCCCACCGCCACGGGCATTGGGGATACGTCAGCCGGCATGTGAGAAATGACTGGATCGCCAAACACACAGACGTAAATTACCCCCTAAACTCCCCTCACATCCAATCGACGGGTCTCGATGCCAGACATCCTTCACTGGATATCAACATCGTCCTCGCATCGCCCTCGCAACAATTCCATTATCACACAGCCTGCTCATAGCACGGCTGTTTATCCTCTGGATGGGATCCAGCCAGCCAGCTTGCCAGCGTCCACGGCAAGCGTTGCGCCGGAGCTCCACTGCCTGCCAATAAACCTGTCCCGTCATGGGTCGTCATTCGTGGAGCAGCACTGCAGCAGAGGCATGGTCATGGTTATGGCCATGGGCCGCCGTGACATCTCCATCTTCGTCGCACGAACCCTTTGCAACCCAGCCCGGCGCCCGGCGACCTGTCTAGATGCGGTTCACGTCACGAATGGACGCCAACAAGCCCCGATCAATCTCAATCTGGCGATCCACCATCGCGACCACGGTTTTGTGAAATCCCAATGGATCGAATGCTGGTGCATCAGTCTGGGAAATGCGACCCGAAAAGAGGATTGCTACGAGCTTAACGAGAAGCGTCGTTGCTAATCCAGGCATGATATTTTATTGCAGCCCCGAAGATGCCAGATACTACCAAACACCACATGCCTGAGCGTCAAGCAGATTCTCCCCAACTGGCATGCGCAACCGCCAAGCCATGGAGACGCATTGAAATGGTTGTAACTTGCTAAAATCACTCGTCTAATTCTAATTGCAACCCCGCGGCCTGTTGAGAAGAGCATCTTGCATCCGGATCACCGGTCTGCTCTAGCCCATTGGTCGCAGTTGTGCGCCGTCTGACAGCGCCAGTCTGCAGCACTACGCCCTACCAACTAACGACTACCTCTCAACAGCGGGGAGGCTCACTCTCAACGCGAAGGCAGGTATCACGGGTTGTAGTGTAATACGGATAAGCTGGCTCGAGTCGCTCGCTCGGGGACCCTGGCAGCAGATCCCAACTGGTGAACCAGGTTCTCATGTCTTCACAGCTGTCAACTGAAGACAGAACATGGAACTATGCCTAGCAGAGCATAGCGCAGCTTCTGCCCGAACGCTCAACCCACACGGACGCCAGTTTAGCCTTTTGCACTCCCGTTGACACGGATGACGGGCGGCCTGGCAAGGTGACGGCCCTGAAGGGCAAGCATCAGAGACGAGACCTTGGGGAAAGAAACGGGCTCTGGTGCCCTGCAATCTCTATCGGCTGTCAGTACAAATCAGGGCAAAGGGCCGTCTTCTCGCAAGCTCTTCCAGAAGAAGACAAGAGCTGTCCGCCATCCCCTGCGAGATCCCCAGACACCATGTCTGCTGTCGGTATCACGGACATGGGTATGAGGAAAATAGTGGGGAGCTCAAGGCACAGGGGCTGATGCTCATCGTTGTTGATGTTGACAATGGGGTTTTCAAGCTCGAGTAACAGATGACAGAGGACATTCTGTGGCCTCTGCTCTGTAAGGCATGTATGTACAAAGTAAAGTTCTGCAGCTCGTCAATTCCGCACTCGGCTAACGCAGGAGGGAAGAGAACGAGGCACTGAAGCTGCAAGGGGCGCAAAAGGACGGCGTCCACCGAGGTAAACCGGCACTGGGTCGCCTTGAACGCAGAACGCATTCCTAGTATTGCATGTCTCAACGATTAGCCGGCGATATAATCGTGCCGCCTCGTTGCCTTCCTCCTAGCTCCCGTTTCTTCAACAATGGAAATCCAGAATCCGAGACCCTTCAAACGTTCGTCGTCTGCTACTGCGCTTGACCCATTGGTTTCGGAAAGCGACGCCAATCCTTCCTCCCTCCGTCCACCCATGCACACGCAGGTACCTGCGGCTGTCTCCAGCCATCCATGCCGCAAGCCGTACCATAGTAAAGACATGGTCCGGTTGGATGCCCCACCGGCAGCTGTTGACAGACAGACAGCCGCCGCACGTTCCGATGTGTCGATGCGCGCGAGCTGCCCGGGTGTGGCATCCGGGCATGCAACAAGGGCTACTGATGGGCATTCTGTTGCTCTTTTCCACCACATGTATAATGGCAAAGCAAGCCATGTCTCATTAGCTTGCCAACTCGGATCACCGGTCGACTTCGGTTGGGAAGCGACATGGCACTATTCGTACTCTCCGAAAGACTGACATCAGGGCGAGCTATCGTGGGTGATATACCATGACAAGTCATGAACGTAGAGATTGGGACTTGTTGTGATTGACATGGAATGTCGGAAATCCCGGCGAACCAAGCACAGCTAGCTATCTCACTTGCGGATGCGTGACAGGCTGACTCTCGATAAAATACACGACAGACACAGGCAGGCTTTCTCGAGCGGGTTGACGAGGCAGAAGGCGAGGGTAAGGATGGCAGTCCAAAGCCCCCCACTGGCCCCCAGGCCAGGTCGCGAGGCGGAGTGTGTAACATTAATCAACCCTCGTGGGCTCAGCTATTTGAGGTTGTCAGGCTCGTCCTAGTGGGGGGACCTCATGTCCGGGGATACGTCCAATTGTCTTTCTAGAATGGAGACTGCGCATACGGTATCGAATGCCAAAGCCACCTACAATCTTCATTTCCGTCAACCTGCAAGTTGATTGACTTGGTATAGATCTTTGCGTGTCAAGATGGCGATTTGTTGTGGCTGTTGCGCGGCTTTCCAGCCCGATATGGGGCAAAGGGAAAAGAGGCAGCGCACATGACAAGCAGGGAATAGGCATATGCCCGTCTATATGAATTGTCTTGCCCCGCTGTCAACGTCAATTCAACGATTGTGTACTTTGTATCGGTAGTGGTGTGTCGCGGTGGACAACGGTGCGGACGATGCAGGGCCACCACAATGTGCTTGCACAACAGCTACATGCCTTACGCTACCACCGTAGGTAGGACATAAGGTATCTACCTGTACTTAACGAGACATAGAGCCCCCTTTCCCCTGCCGTTGGATAGTCGCGAGTACCGCTGAATAGGACGACAACCAGGGAAACATGTATTCATACACATTGCACAGTATTCACGAGGACTGTGGACAGACAGGTTGCTGGAGATGCAGCTCATCCGAAGACCTTGCTCGAACGTAAAGTAGCAAGGAGGAGCAGGAGCAGGAGCAGGAGCAGGACCAGGGGCAGGGGCAGGATGGGATACGGACGTACGCCGGGGGCCGAGTCCCTACCTAGCTGCGGGTTTAGAAACCGGCAAAACTAGGTAGCTACGTCGGGTCTGGATTTATTTCAAAAGTGTTGCGGTTCTTTTGTGTGTGTGTGTGTGTGTGTGTTGTTTTGTATTCGGAGACCTGCCAAACGCATATGGATGGATCGCAGGAGTCGCGGCTTGTCATTGTCGGATACCCTTGCTTAGCCAATGTCCTCTACGGCCTAGGGTAAGGTACATGGACACATCCACATTCTGGACCGCTGCAAACTTCAGATGCCGGGGTTTGGGTCGGGGCCCCCCTGTCAGCGGGCTCTCCTCCCTGGACCCTGCCCTGCCTAGGTACCTACCTAAGGTGCCTGCCTACCTTACGTTACCTAGGTAGGTACCTACCTATCCGCTTCCGCGTTTTTTCGAACGGGAGCCGCTCGCTGCACCGCTGCGCCGATGAGATGCGCTGCGCTGCCGTGCCGTCACAGACGCAGTGGACGCCTCTCCCCGCCGCCGTCACCACAAGCCGGACGAGCTGTCATAAAAGATGCTCGCCGCTCCCACTGGCCGCACCGCACCGCACTACTCGAGCCTCTCTCTTTCTCTCTCTCTCTGTCTCTCTCTCTCTCTCTCCCTCCTCGCTCTCCCTTCATTGTCCTAGCTGCAATAAGGATACGGCACTATTAGGTGCCCTCCCCTCCTCTACTGCTGCTACGTCTTGAGTCCCGTCTACTCATGCTCAGCAATTGCAACAGCAACAAGAACAACAATAACAACAAGCTATCTTCTCGCCCCCAAACCAACCCCAACTCTTGCATATTGAAAAAACTCTACACATATATACCTACTTTTCGCTACTGCTACAAATCAAACCTCAGCCGAAGCCCCGCTAGCTCGCATCCAGCGTTCGTTCAACGTCGGTTGGATTACCTGGCTACCCTACTTCAACACCGTTCCCTCGACCTCCCCTCTTACGTCAGGGCCTCTGCTTGAACCTGCCGCCGCCGCCGCTGCAACGCTCATACCCCACCACTAGAGAAACAACGGTCTCACTTCCATCTCAACTGTCTTCTGCGTACCGTAACTACCTTACCTTTCTTTACTACTGGCGACCGCAACCTCCTCCTCGCCCGCATACGCACACGCACACGCACAACGCACAAGCACGAGCATAAGCATCACCTCAGCCAATCCTACCATCATCAGCCTAAGCTCCGACGGCATCGCGACCAGCCAGCCCAGCACTTCTGGCAAACGTCAGTTGCAGGCAGTGTGTGTGCAACAAATCCTGTCACTTCCAATTCATACTGTTTGAGTTCGTCCGTGGGACACATCTCTACAGGCCATCTTGCGGATACCAGCATCCTGGCCGCTCCGCTGTCCTGTCCTCGGCCGTCCTGGTCCAGGCAAGCCCAACATACTTTTGTCGGTACAGCTCGTGATACTGGCAACCTTTCGTCCCAAGGTGACAGCGCGATCTGTGTCCTACGCTAGTACCAACGCCATCTTGAGCAAAAGTCCACCTCAGCTCAGCTCAGCTCAGCTCGACTTTCTCGGACGACACAACCTCTCAGTTCGACGCACAACACCCGCCATCGACTTTGTTTGGCGATTCCTTTCCCCATCCAGAAATCAAACCGAAGCCATTGGTGTCGTTTCTTGCGCCGACCTGTTGGCTAAAACAGAAAGGCGCCGTTTTTTCTCTGTCTTTGTTTCGAGTCTTTGGTTGTCATTTGGGGCTATACCCATACCCGCGGGAACCGTGCGGACAGGCGGAAGTAATATTGCGGCGTGCCCAAACATACAACCCCAGACCTTGTTCTCTGCCAGCAGGCCAACCGTCGTTAGCCATGGAGCAGACCTTCATGACCATCCACTCCACGGACCCTGATGCAGTTATCCTGTTCGTGTCCGACTCAGTCTTCGACATCCTGGGTTATAACCCCCAAGAGGTGCAGGGGAAATCATGCTTCGAGTTCTTCCACCCCGAGGAGGTGCCGTTCGCTCGCTCAATTCACAGTCGCGGGGTCCTGCTGGACAAGGCCGCCGTGCTTCACTATGTTCGCATCCAGGCCCGAAATGGCCAGTGGGTGAGTTGCGAGTGTTGCTTCACAGTCGTGCACGATGTCCTGGTCGCTTGCACCAGTATCTACCAACGAGGTGAAAGGAGTGAAAGTGGGCTATGCCTCCGTCTCCCATGTCCTCCTTCATTGCTAACCACCGTACTAGGGCGAGCCATCGAGGCACCCCAGATCCGTCGAATCTTCTCGTCCTCTCCTCGGGACCCTCGCTACCACATGCTCGAGCATTTGTCACCCAAGTTCAGGATGCCCCCAGTGGAGCGCGAGCCGCGCGCCGCTCTCATTCTCAACAGGTTCACCCGGACCCTGACTGTCATGTTCGCTACGAACGCCGTAGCCTCCATCCTTGGTGTCCGGCCGGACCAGATCAAAGATAAGAGCTTCTATGAATGCATTCAGGAGAACTGCCTTCCCGATGCCATCCGTTGCCTGGAAAGTGCCAAAGCCAACGACTCCATTGCCTACCTTCGATTTTGGTACAGAGACCCGCGTCGACCGGAGGATTTTGAGGATGAAGATGACGACGAGGAGCATAACAGTGGGAACTCCAGCGATTCTGAGGGTGGAGGCGTGCAGCTTGATGGCCGCATGGACGTTGACGACGAACCTGCCATCAAGCAAGAAGACACCGGTCGGCCCGACTTGTCAACCCACAGCTCTGCACAGACGGCAACCACGACGGCTTCCGGTTCGAGCAGCCGGACACAGCAGACCTCTGCAACGACCGCCCCGCCACTCGACGGGCCGGCACCTCGGAGGTCACCGCCTGCCGAGCCTCTGAGAAACCGGCGCCGTGAACCAATCCCAACATTCGAGCTCGAGGCCGTCGTGTCCTGCACGTCTGACGGGCTGGTTGTCGTGCTACGGAAAGCTCGCCCACCTATTCCGGCACCTCACCCACCCCTGGTCACGCCTACATACACCAACGGTCTTTTCGCCGCGCCATGGGGACATCATCCGATTCGGCCCCAAGGTCCCCAAGAAATGCTCTACGCATTCAGGCCCCCTCTCATGCCACAGTATATGCCTCTGCACGACAACGTCATGGCCATCGGCGGTCCTCCGGTGGATCATCTCATGAGCTCCATCCGAGACGTTGCCGTTTTCGCCTGGGCTCTCGTTGGTATCAACGGCAATCTTGCTACTTACACCCGTGGTTTACCTCGTGGCGAGGCACAGCCTGACGGACTTCCGGTGTGGGATCCGAGTGCTGGCAATATGTCCTACCTTGGACCGGAAAACCAGGCGGTTCATCGCTGGGCACAGTACGACGAGAAACACAAGAGTGGTTTCGGATCATCGTCCTCCGGATACCAACAGCCACAGGCGCAAGAAACATCGTCGAGTTATACTCATGCTCCCCAAATTGGCAGGAGCAACTACACATACTCCCAGCCTCCCCCGACATGGCCTGGGCTCCAGCCTGCGTACACGTCTGCGTATGATCAGTATGGCAGACCTAATCACAATCACCCCCCACATCATCCACAGCAGCATAGTGAGCACCAGCATTACCAACAGCAAGGGCAACACCAACAGCCTCCGGGCTCTCGAGCTGCATTGCAAGACCAGTCCTGGGGTGAGACCCCCCCACCGTACAATGGTGGCGGACATTCGAATGGAGACTCAAATCGGCACTCCAACAACGTTCCCACCACATCGGCTGGTCCAAACGATTCATCCCATGGCTATCGCTACCCCTGGCAGTAGACGGGCTACTTATTGGCATATCGGCGTTGGGGGCTGTGATTTGAGGTTGTGACTTGCGATCAGTCACAATCATTAACGACATGAATTGGTTTATAAAAATTACCGAAGATTGTAGCAGCAAAGGTTTAGGACGGATTGTTTGCAATTTGACAGCACATGTGGCGAGGACGGCTTATGGCACCCCCGCATTTTACTAGAAATGCCGGCAGAGTGATAGATAGATACCCACGAGATGAAGCAGGCGAAGTCGTTTTTCAAATAATTGAGATGCTCGCGGGACATTGGCGAACGCTCGTCAGCTTGGAAAGCTGTGTGTACAAATAAGTTACGCGATAACTCGGAGCCGTGTAGCATGGTTACCATTCGCAGGCACCGAAAATTAGCGGAGGTCTTGTGTGTACATGGCACCCATTGCCACTAAATCATCATCTCCAGTGTGACAATTTAGTCGTCTCTGGTAAGCCGGTGCTGATCGGCATTTCCGGGCGGAGACCCACAGTGAAAGTCGGAACACTGTGGATGTCGGCGGCGGCTGGAACGGGGAAGTGGGTCGACCAGAGGCACAGCTATGCGCTTGTGATTGGTGAAGGGAGATGGTCGGGGAGCGGGCCTGTATATTCCGACGCAAGGGACGGGGTCCGGGGAGCTTGGACCACTCGCTGGGCCTTTGAGGAAACCGTGGAGTCTTTTGAGAGTCGCAAGCTGCTACGTACGTCAGCTGGCCGACTTTCCCATCCCGTCCCATCTCTACTTCACGAAGCTGCAATTGACCCTTTCTTCGCCGAGGCCGACGCTCGAAGAAACTAATTGCAGCGTGTGACATCACGCGCATTCCTATCCACGCGCAACACCGCTACCTTGCTCCTCTAGTCACTGCAGCCAACAATGGCATCCACAGCCAGGCGAGACGACTATGCCAATCCTCCCTTGGCGGACGACGACCTAATCGATCCAGATGATGGTAAGCATTCATACCGCTTCTGATGCTGTGTTCAGCTCAGGCTAACCGTTGTGTTGGACAGCCGATCTTGATGACTTTGACGATCCCCTCGGCCACACGTCCTCCCGTCAGCCACTGACTGGCAACATCGGTTCCAGCTCTTCGTCGTCGCGACCTCTAAACGAGAATGCCTGGACCTCGCGGATACCTGGCGAAGACCGCGCCGCACCTCAAAACACAATCGATGAGTCGGTGTGGGACACCCTTCGTCGAGATCTCCTTGCCGTGTGGGCGAAAATGCGGGAGGTCCTCTACCCCAAGTATCTCCTTGGGGGGACCATGTTCGATGCCGATGGCCTCCGGGGCGCGTACGCGAACATTCGCGGGGCTGGCTTCGCTGGCGCTCGTGAAGAGATTACCGGGCTGGCAAATCGATTCATGGATTCGGAAGCTCTTCTGTCGGGCAACAATATGACGCCTGGTCTGCGTGACTGGGATCTCTGGGGACCCCTCATATTTTGCCTGTTGCTCAGTCTTCTTCTGAGCTTCAATGCGCGAGCAGATCAGAAGGACGTTGTCTTTAGCGGCGTGTTTGCCATGATTTGGGTCGGAGAGGCCGTGGTCACGTTGCAGATCAAGCTTCTGGGAGGAAGCATGTGAGTCGTCTCCTGGTAGCCTCTAGCAACCAGAAAATCCGTCTCCCGGCTGCGCTAACATGCAACTGCAGTTCATTCGCGCAGAGCGTCTGCATTATAGGATACACGCTGTTTCCCCTGGTCATCGCGGCGTTGCTCTCGGCGTTCGGTATTCCGACAGTCGCCCGTGTTCCCGTCTATCTCTTCTTGGTGGCGTGGTCGTTGGCTGCAGGAGTGAGTATTCTAGGTGGCAGCGGCGTCGTCAAGAACCGCGTCGGTATCGCGGTGTACCCGCTCTTTGTCTTCTATCTCGGCCTAGGCTGCCTTTGCTTCATCAGTTAGAGTGCAGGAGTCCCAGCAAACCACGGTCATCGCTCAGGAGGCCCCTCGCATCGACGACGAAAAGGACCGGGGGGTAGGTTGTTTTCTTAGATATCCACGGTGTTGTATGAGTTAGCTTCGAGTTGTGGCCGTAGGCCAATGAGTGAGAATTCAGGAAGTGTCCTTGTTGTTACTCCCAAACCTAAGCCTGTCTTGCGGACAAACTATGAGAGAGAATTTCCCTTTGAGTGCGAAACCTCAAATTCAGGTTGTCTATGGCGTCATGTCGCCGTTCTGATGAGATATTCGACATAGAGATACTCTCTGCTGGTAGCTTTGTATCAGAGCCTTCCGTGCCAGAGGCGCTGGGAGCGCCGTCGCCGCATGCGGCCACGGCATTTTCCGCCGACAGGCTGGGCATCGTGTTGCCCGTTTGGGAGTGCTATATCCCGGATCTTGCAGTGAAGCATCGAGGTCTGGTCAGTGCAAAATTAGCGAGCAATGTGAGGGTGGCGGCTGAGGCGGGGGGTGCTAGGGTGTTTTGGTGTGCCTCGCTGTCCAACTCAGCACTGTACGAATTTACCCCTCTCAGTCAGTCCCATCACCTCAAGTCACCCTCAAGGTTGACATGAACACACTGGACTTGACCGAGCTGGACTTGACCAGGCCGGAGACGCTAATGCGGGCCGCCATCGATCCAATTGAACCTGGGCTCTGTCGTCGACTTATCCGAACCAGGTGCACCGAATGATTGGGCCGATTGCCGTCTGCTCCAGGTCAGCCCCATCCAATTATTCCCAGCCAAGCTGAACCTCCAGAAACAGCGGACACTGCACCTCAGCTCACAGCTCACCTATGCCTTACGGAACCTACCTTACGGTACCTTACTGGCACTGCACCGTACTGTTGTCACCGCATCCGCATCCACAACCACATCCACACCCGCACACCCGCACACCTGCAACAACCGCACCGTAAACTCATCCACCGCCCAAGGCCATACCTGCGCAATCGCCGACAAAACGTGCAACTTCGACTTCTTGACCTGCAACCACTCGTCTCGAACCCTTGTTGTAGATAACCCTTGCGGTGGCCGAGACTCATTGTTTTGCTTGCACCTACGTATTCGCTGGCACCGTCACCTGCCACTCCATCGCTTGTTAACCACTGTCGCTTTTGGCTTTAGCATCTGCAAAGTCGGCAGAAACCGAGACCGACCCCAAAACCTCCTCTAAACCACCCACGACAGCGGGACAACCACGAACGACAACGACCAGCACACCGATTGACTACGAGGTTGTATCAAGCATTTCTTCAACATGGCCGACAACCCTCAGAGCGGTAGCCCAAAGTCGGATCCCATCGACGCCAAGGAGGATGCTGAGACCGCTGCTGCTCGCAAAGAGTTGAAGCATACGGCCATTTCAGAGAAGTCTGAGGGGGCCACCGGCGCGACGACGCCCCAACTGAGTGCAGGCGATGAGCAAAAGGAGCAAGTCTCGTCACCCAAGAAGAAACAGAAGAGGGCCCACGACCAGCTAGACGACGAGGACAGAGACGCTGAGGAGGCGGACAGCAAGAGCGTAGCGTCAAGCGATTCTGCCAAGGACAGGGCTTCGCGACTGGAACCCGAGAAGAAGAGGCACAGAGATGGAGTGACTGTTGACGCCGCCGCCGACTCTTCTGTACGTTTCCTCCTCCAAATTTCCTACGTGCCGGTATGTTTGCCTTTGCTCTATCGTGCTGACCTGCCTTTGCCGCCAAACAGGTAACATCGCCCGTCACCGCCGAAACGAAAACGCCGAACAGCATTTCCACCACGACCGAGGCCACGTCCGCAGCAGCAGAAAATTCTGCCAAGGAGGAGAAGCAGGGGACATCGGCTGCCGCTTTTGCCAGTTCTGGCTTCGCCAAGCTGGCCGCATCAAGTGCGTCCCCGTTTGGCTCTTTGGGAGACTCTACAAAAGGCAGCGTTTTTGGCGGATCAACGTCCTCAGCATCGCCATTTGGCTCCCTGTCGCCGTCCAAGCCCGCTGCGGCTCCTATTGCCGCACCGACATTGAGTTTTGGAGGCGCTGGCGCCGCCTCATCGCCGTTCGCCAGCGTTAAGACCGCCGGCGCAAACGGTTTTGGTTCGGCATTCGGCAGTGGCTTCGGCAGCGCACTGTCGGGCAAACCCTTGACGAGCTTTGCCAAGGCAGGAGAGTCTTCCTTCAAAAGCGAGAAGCCTGCCAAACCCTTTGGCGCACCGGAAAGCGACGTGGAAGACGGAAGCGGCGATGACGCTGACGGCGATGATGGATCTGCTTCAGAGTCCGGTGACAAGGAGGAAAAGGAGGAGTCTGACAAGGAAGAATCCAAGGCTGGTGATGATAAGAAGCGCACCAAGCTGCAGAAGAGTTAGCGGCACGTATCTTGCTTGGCTTTTAACTTTGCTAACCGTCCACAGTCACTGTCGATGATGGCGAGGCCGGCGAGGCTACGATAATTCAGGTCAGAGCCAAGATGTTCTATCTGGAGAAGGAGGTTGGTTGGAAGGAGCGTGGCTCCGGTATGCTGAAGATCAACGTCCCTGAAGCTTGCGTTTCGTTTGATGACTCAGGCCTTCCCATTCCCGGTTCTTTTGATGCATCGGGCCTGGAGAACGACGAGGATCCAGAGGCTGGCAACGGCACGGCCCATAAGGTTGCCCGTCTGATCATGAGACAAGATCAGACACACAGGATACTTCTCAACACAGTCATCTTGCCTGCTATGAAGTTCCAGGAGAAGACGTCTCTCAAGTCCGTTGGAGTCATGTTCACCGCATTCGAGGGTGAAGAAGCGAAGCCCGTCAGCGTTCACATGAGGGTAAGGATATCTCCGACACTCGATACCGAATCAAGTACTGACATACCAATCGCAGATGAGTGCAGCCAGCGCCAAATCGTTCCTCAGTGAGGTTGGCATGGTTCAAAGAGAACTGTCGAGCAATTGAGCATCATATTTCTCAGCTGTGGATAAGTTAATGGCCATAGACCGAGCTGGTGACTATGTGGACTTGCTCGATGATTCCCATCGAGCGCACAAGACCTTCAAATGGTCGACTGGTGGCGGAAGTATTCCTGGTTATTGGGGGCCAGGCGGGGAAGGCAGAGACATACAGTCGGCGGCACGGCAATCATTTTTGTAGGAGTCCTCTGACCATCCGGATTCGGGACGCTGTCCTGTCATGATACCAGGAAACCAGTGTCCTTTGGTACACTTTAGATATCAATCAACCGCAGTAACACAACTATTCGGGGATTGCCCTTAATAATTACTCTATTCTTACGAAGCAGAAGGAAGAATTCTTTGCTGAAAAGCATGAGCCGACGCGGTGGGAGCTCGGTCCACGTGACTAGGTGTGGATTACGTGACGCAGACGACTCTTTCATCTTCCACGCCAGTGGCGTCTCGCGTTCCCTCAGGTCGTGCTGCCTCTTTTGCAGAACATGGTGCAGAAACATGTGATTTCTGTACTTTGAGTCTGATGCAAATCGGACACATAGTTTACCGCCAGCATCTACATCCACTTCCTCATGTTAGCTGATGGCTAGCCGCGCAGAGGCCGCTTTGGGCTCCTCCAAGTCAGTAGCCATGCAAAGCGGGACAGAGGCAGTCGTGCAAAAGGCCCGAGGGAAGCGGAAGAGAAAGGACAATCAAGGAGGGATTGCCGACAGCAGAAAAGGAGAAGATTCTTCGGCAGGCGGCCAGCTCGGCAATGACGATACCTCGGACAGCCAGAAAAGTACCAATGCCCGGAAACGAACCGCGCCGAAGAAGACTGCCTCCGCTCTAAATCGGACGGAGAGCGCCGCATCTTCGGTTACATGCAACGTTGACTGGCCAGACTCCTTCAAAGCACTGGAGAAGACACATCGCGCTCTCAACTTAGTGTTTACTTTCTGCTGTACGCGCAAGCACCTTGCCACGACCTTTGAGACGATCAGATCTGCAGTTGAATCGCACACCAAAAAAGTATTAACAATCGAGGATGTCGCATCTATCGCAGCTGTGCGGCCAGAAGGCGTCAACTTTGCCTACGTTGACGAGATCATGTTGCAAACCGAGGTCAGAGGGGCGGAGCGCGACGTGACATTCAAGGCGGGACGGGACTTTCGCTCTCAAGCACCTGCTCCCGATGCTTCCGTTGGCGGAATATCTGGCCTTGAGAAGCTAGACCAACACCCCGATGAGCGCGTCGAAGGGGGAAAAGAAGTGCTGTACTTCGAATTTGTGGATGGTGACCTGAAGCGACAAGTCAAGGACAAGAAGACGGGCGAAATCACCAAGCCAAACAGGAAATTGAGGGAAGAGACCCTGAAAATACCCGTTTACAGCCAGAAGCAGATGACGAATCTCATCGAGAGAAGGAATCAGAAGTTCATTGACGCAATGAACGTATTCATCAACCAATGTATCTCGGACAATCTCGACCCCGAGCAGGCTCTGTCCAAGGCAGCAGAGGCCTTTATACCAGTGCCGACCGCCCCGGAGGATCCGCCCGAAAAGAGTCTTGGAGCGTTGCCCGAATCGATACCTACGGAACGGAAGAGCATTCCTGAAATCGTGCAGGAGCTGAAAGACAGCCCGTGGTACACAGGACAGATTGTACCTGATGGTCACCGCGTGTTTGAGCCTCAGGAGGCCGTCTATGGAGATCTTAACTTTCTCCTCAGTCAGGATTTGGTCAATGCCTTGTACAATGCTAAAGGGATCACACAATTCTTCGCCCACCAAGCGGAAGCGATTAACGGTCTGTTGGAGGGCCAGCATGTAGTTGTTGCCACTTCCACGAGCTCAGGAAAGTCTCTCATCTACCAGCTTCCGGTTATACACGCTCTAGAAAAGGACTACCACACACGAGCAATGTACATCTTCCCAACGAAAGCGTTAGCCCAGGATCAAAAGAGGAGCCTGAGGGAGATGCTGAGCTATATGCCAGGGATGGAAGATGTGCTCGTGGAAACTTTTGATGGAGATACGCCCATGAAAGAACGAAATGCGATCCGAGACGAAGCAAGGATCATCTTCACCAACCCAGACATGCTGCACATAACGATTTTGCCACAGGAAGAGAGATGGAGAACGTTCTTGAAGAACCTGAAATACGTCGTCGTCGATGAGTTGCACTACTATAACGGACAGATGGGATCTCATGTGTCTTTCATCATGAGAAGGCTGCGACGAATTTGTGCCGCGGTGGGAAACCGCCACGTCAAGTTCATTTCATGTTCGGCGACCGTCGCCAACCCCAAGCAGCACTTCAAAACAATATTCGGTATTGAGAATGTGAGGCTGGTCGACTTCGACGGTTCTCCATCGGGCAAGTCCCCATCGCCTGAACCTTTGAATAATCAAATGTGACTAACGTTACTAGGTCGAAAGGAGTTTTTGTGCTGGAACACTCCATACCGAGACCCAGGCGATCCAGCTAGTGGACGAGGCGATGCCATGTTCGAATGTGCGCGCCTCTTTTGTCAGCTGATGCTGAGAGGCGTACGAATCATCGCCTTCACCAGGGTAAGAGAGCAGTGCGAGAAGCTAGTAACCGCTGTGCAGCAAGAATTAGAATCTATTGGGCGGCCGGAGTGTGTCAATAGGGTCATGGGCTACAGGGGAGGCTATACGGCCCAGGATAGACGCAGGATCGAGTCGGAGATGTTTGAGGGAAAGCTGCTTGGAATCGTTGCCACTACAGCTCTGGAGCTCGGTATCGATATTGGCACACTAGACTGCGTGTTGACATGGGGCTTCCCGTACACAATCGCCAACCTACGACAGCAGAGCGGACGAGCCGGACGAAGAAACAAAGACTCGCTCTCCGTCCTAGTGGGAGATTGCTTCCCCACTGACCAGCATTACATGCAGAATCCCGACGAACTCTTTACCAAGCCCAATTGCGAGCTGCAGGTTGACCTTGAAAACATGCTGGTACGAGAGGGCCACATCCAATGTGCTGCTTACGAGATGCCTGTAAGGCCTGTGGAGGATGCCGAATACTTTGGTCAAGATCTTCCCCAAATCTGCGAAGAACGTTTGCTCAGGGACGCCATGGGCTTTTATCATTGCCACGATCGATTCCGGCCCATTCCGTCGAGGTTTGTTGCCATCCGCGACACGGAAGACGATCATTTCGCAATCATCGACATTACTCATGGCAAGAACGAAGTCTTGGAGGAACTGGAGGCTTCAAGGGCCACGTTCACGATCTACGACGGCGCCATCTTCCTGCATCAGGGAAGCAAGTACCTCGTCCGGGATTTTCAGCCAGACAGGATGATGGCACGAGTGGAACGGGTCAAGGTTGAGTGGACCACGACGCAACGAGACTTCACCGACATAGACCCCATCGAGACAGAAGCGATCCGGCGAATATCCGGATCTTTGTCGAAGGCTTTTTACGGCACGATCAAGATCCAGCAGAATGTATACGGATTCTTCAAAGTCGACAAGAAGAAACGTGTTCTGGACGCTGTTCATGTGGACAACCCTCCCGTCATTCGATATGGGAAGGGGATGTGGTTGGACATACCGAAAAAGGCGCTGCAGATCCTGGCCGACAGACGACTACACATTGCCGCGTCCATTCACGCGGCAGAGCATGCCATTTTGAGTCTCATGCCCAACTTTGTGATTAGTCTGCCCGGCGACGTGCGAACCGAGTGCAAGGTGGCGCTCAAGGAGTTCGCCAAGAAGGAGTCGCAGAGGAAGCGGCCAGGTCGACTGACGTTTTACGACGCAAAGGGCGGTGCCAGCGGCTCGGGGATTAGCACCAAGGCTTTCGAACACATTGACCACCTTCTGCAGCAAGCACTTAAACGAGTCGAGGAATGTTACTGCGAGAGTGGCTGCATTGAGTGCGTGGCCTCGGAGCTCTGCAAGGAGAACGATGTCATGAGCAAGGCGGGCAGCCAGGTCATTCTGAAAGCCATCTTGAACATGGAGATTGATGTAGAGGCTCTGCCAATGGGCCCCGAGGAGCAGTGTCCGGCGGGGTTAGAGACAGTGATTGTGGCCCAGCCTGTGCCACCCAAAGACCGGAATAACCTGAGGCTTATTGACATCAAGGAGGAAGAGTTCGAGGACCAGGACACGGTGCTTTGGGAGGACGCAGAGGTGTGGACAGGCGACGAGTGAGTTAGTCGAAGAATGGGGATGATTCCATAGTTTCCAATCTCACATACATCTGCTTGCCAGTCCTTTCCGGATAAACAAGCAGCAAACATATGGATTGTATGGTGAAGAGTGGACGAAAAAAGCTTTTGCCAAGGGTGCCTGGATGGGATGGTCCGGTTCCCTCTGGGGAATCGGAGTGGGGATTTTTTTTTAGCTGATGCCCGGTGCAGTGTCGCAGCCTCTGGGCACTGGGCGCTCATGGCATATCCACATGGCCGGTTCTTGGTGGCTTCTTGGGCGAAGCTTGGTTTCTTCCGGGACAGTGCTAGCTCTGGTGTTAATTCTCGGAACGTCCAACGTTATAGGCTGGGTCCCTGGCTGTAGCGGTTTCTCATCCCGTTCTCCGTGCTGGTGCCCGTGCCTGGCTGCCTCCCTCAGAACGTTCATGTTTTGCTGCTCGTTTTGCACTCGCGGACTGAGGCGTGGATCTGGGATGATGTCTGTAGCACCTCGTCGCAATCAGGCCGCATTGATTCATCCCGCCGGCGCCCGCCGCGCCCGCCGCGTCCATCGCATGACTTTGCCCAGATGCCAGAAGCCTCGGCACCCGCGGGGCGTGCTATGTGTGTGCGAGCAGCACGCGTTGTGTGGCTGCTGTCAGATTGCAATGGCAAAAAGCACGACTTGTCAGAATGGGTCATCATCGGCCGCCAAGACAGTTGTTTTGGCTTGATGTGGCTGGATATGGGAGGACGTTGAGATTGGGGTCGGCGAGGTGAAGAGGACGACCTCATCATCGGCCAGCTCAAAAGGTCGCATTTGGGAGGAAATGTCCCGTCCTGCAGGGGTACAGCACAGCGCCCAGTGACGTCGTTTAGGCTTGGCGGCTTATCTGCACCACCTTACCGCAAGGGCCTTGAGACCCTTTACCGCCCTATTGAATGGATCTTCTCGCTTGCTGCTGTGTTGTTTACATGGTCCAGACCCAAGGCTTTCCGTCCAGATTGCAACGATGAATGGAGGAGACACACACAACAGTGCAGAACAGGCGTGGCTAGCGTGGTTTTCTTTCCCGCCCGCTCTCTCGGTGCACAAACCAAGAAAGCCTTTTCCTGCGGCGCTTCACACTCGCCTCAGAAAGGTATCTTGTACCCGCGGTTTCACGGTAATTGCAGCGAGGCGGTCGACGTCCTGGGTGTACCCATACACGCCCAACTCTCCCGAGCAATGCACAAGGGTTCTGTTAGAGAGTCTTGGCATGACAGCAAGCTTGGCTGTGCCTTGATTCAGACCCCAGGGCGACCTCTCGTTTTCGTTGCTCTCTCCTCTGTTGATGTGTGTCGACCGCGATGCCTGCATCATACATAGGATGTGCCTTTCCGTGTTAAAAGTATCCGGGGGAACCCCTCCGTCGTCTGCCCTTGCCAACCTGCTGCGAGGCCGAACTTGTCACGAACTCTCTCTTCTCCGACTTACCAGAACAAACCTCGGATCGACGGAAGATTTTCTGTTTACTTTGCGGGCTCAACCGTTCCAGATCTCCCGCGTGAGAACTGTCATCCTCTCCTCACCGACTGCCCTTGGGAATCTGATGTTGAAACACCCTCGTCCGAAATCCCCAACCACAGGCCCAGACCAGCCACCCAAGCACCACGACCAGGGGCCCGAAATCCAAGGGACTGGACCACGTTGATCCTGAGATCCCCTCAGCTCCCCATTTTCTTATTATCCTTCCATGCCCCTCCCTTCTTTTGTCCACTGAGCCACAATCCACAAAGTCTTGGTATTGGGGCTGTTCCACTTCATATATGTCCCTGACCCCAGTAACACCACTCTGCATCGGCTTGGCGATATCCATACCGACCACCGTATATACTCTCTAGAATCGGTCATCGAATCTGTATATTTCTGCTGGTGTCTGGGTCGACGACGTTTTGTCACCAGTTGTCTAAACACCCCCATCAGTCATCATGTCCACGCCGAGGTCACCGAGGTCACCATACCGCCAAACCTACCGCGAGTCGGTCTCGAGACGCCGAGAGTCAAACAACCTCGTCATACCCGAAAAGGCACGCACTTCTGGAATCTCAGGCAACGACCAGGATTCACTACCAGTCTACAACAATGCCACTCCTCATCGACGGCCGCCGCCGCGCAGCAAAGTCCGCGTTAAGCCCTCCGGCGAGAGCGGACGCAAAGGATTCCATCCTATGAAGTTTTTGAAAATCACATGGAAATCGTCAAGTCGCGCTTCTCTGGTTTGCAACTTTTTCTGGCCTGTTGTCCCGGCTGCTTTTGCTGTCAGATGTATGTTCAAGCTTGTGTACGTAGAGGCGAGCACAGCTAACATGATCTGTAGATACTCTACCCAATGAGCATGTGTTGATTTTCGTACTGGTTTACATTTCGATGATTCCTTGCGCCAACATGGTTGGTTTTGCGGGCCAGGAACTTGCTCGCAAGGTCAATCATGTGTTTGGTGTGTTGATGGAAACCACGTGAGTTAACATCGACGATTTAGCTGAAGTTTCTCAACTTACATGAACACAGCTTGGGATCTGTGGTCGAGCTCATTCTTTTCATGGTTCTCCTGAAAAGCAGCCAGTTCGCAGTTATTCAAGCGGCAATTTTGGGTTCTATCTTAGCGACGATGTTGCTATGCTTAGGTTTGTGCTTTGTCGCCGGCGGCGTGCGGCGGGAAGAAACAGAGTTTAGCGATACCATCACCGAGGCGGGAAGCGGTCTCCTATTGACAGCGTGAGAAGCCACAGTTCCCCTAACACAGAATTCAACGCTGATATGTTCTAAATAGTGGCGTTGCCCTGGCGATCCCTACAATCTTCGACCGCTCGCTCCAGGGTGTCCTCACTGTGGAGGAGATCGACAAGAAAACCCTCCATATTTCCCGGATCGTGTCTTTGATCCTGATTGTCTCCTACCTGGTCTATGTTTACTTTCAAGCCCGAACCCATCACGGAATTTACGACGCAATCTTCAAAAATGACGAGCAACGAGATAACGACAAGCACAGAGATATCAGGAAGGCCAAACTGACTCTGACGGAGTGCATCATTGCACTTGTTGTCGCACTCACGTTGGTTACGTTCATGGCCATATTTCTCGTGGAACAGATCGCGCCTATAGTCGAGGAGCACAGTATTTCTGATCCGTTCATGGGCCTGATTCTTGTTCCCCTTGTTGAGAAGGCGGCTGAGCACTTGACGGCTGTCGACGAGGCCTGGGACAACCAGATGAACTTTGCCCTCTCTCATGTACTCGGTGCTACGCTCCAGACGGCTCTACTAAACGCCCCTCTGGTTACCATTGTTGCCTGGGGCAGACACAAGCATTTCGACTTGGTCTTCGAAGCTTTCGACATAACCATGCTCATCTTAGCTATCATTACAGTTGGAAACTTCTTAAGAGATGGCAAAAGCAATTATCTAGAAGGCTTTCTGCTGTTAGCCGTCTATACCGCTTTGGGGACTGCTGCGTGGTTCTACGTAAGAATGCCTTCAAAGAGCTCTCCTGTTGATCTTGTACTGATTCCAGCCCAGCCCAACCCTCCTGGCCATGGGACCGGCGCCGCAAGAGGAGCGTCCGAGGGTCTCGTCCATTACGTAACAGAAGGCTTCGTTCGTTGATCGGATAAGGGCAGCTCATTGAAATATTTAAGGTATCACGAGATCTTGTAGTGGTTTGGAGTTTTGAGGTTTCGGGTTCTCGGCCGGAGCCGGAAGCGATGACGGCATCGAGAACGGCCCCACACCTGGCCCCAACCGAAGCTGTCACTAGACCGAATAGCGGACTGGCTGCTGAAGCGCTCTTTGGCAATGCTACAAAGTAGCCTGCGGCCTCCAAGTCACGGCAACTCACTGAGACTTAGGGAGATACGAGTGTCCCAGATGTCGTGTTGCCCTAATCATTCTGCAGAGCCATAAGGTCGGGAATCCTCCAACTTCCAACTAGCTGCAAGCCTCTAGTCGACGGTTACGACGCTGTAACGCGGATGTGGACGTCAGAATTTCCTTCTTTCATGGCAAGCGTAATCGAATTCCATACCAGATGAGAAAATGACGAAAATGAGTATGCTTTAAGAAGAGACTGCCTAAGTCTTCTATGCTAGAGCGAGTTACCTTATGGCTGATATACCTCACATGACTAGAATTAATGTCATCATCGTCATGTTGTTGTTGTTGTTGTTGTTGTTGCTTCAACTGTCGTCAATCAGAGGGATTAGGCAAAAAGAAAACATAGTTGCGCACATATAGAATTAGGCAGTCTTATGCAGTTTTATGTTGGATTTGCACATCGACACTATGACCTCCCAAGATTGTGTACCACTCACTAAGGCCGTCGCTATGCTCAAATGCCTACCCGCAAATGCAATGATCCCGTAAAACCTCCACGCTCCGCGGAGATGTCAAAAACCATCTCCAAGAAAGCACCAAACAAACCCGCTGATAAGCCCCCAAACCCCCACGTGCCCAGGTCAAGGTTCGAACCACTTATCAAGCTTATTCCGGAGATGTTCTATTCTGTCTCCTCTTCCAAATACCTCTACACGCATTGGCTATCCCCACCTGCGGAGCTATCGCATTCTGATGGTGGCGGCCTGCAACACCTGTGCGCCCTGACGGCCCGTGGCGGAAGCGGCTCTGCTCCACGCCCATGACCTTGTTCCCTCTGCCGAAACCCGAGATCTTCAAGACCGTTCGCGACGCCGCGTTTGACAATCCAAGACCATCATTCAATTCAGAGCCAAAAACGGCAACTCGTCTAGAAGATGAGGAAATCTTCGTCTCTCCAGCCCATTTCAGACAGGATGTCGCGCGCGCTCTTTTCTAGCGCTGGCGGGCCGCACATAAGTATCATCTCCTCGCCGTTGTCGTTGCGACACGGGCCCACCTCCCCCTCGAAGACAGTTTTGTCTAGGTAACCCGTCAGACCCTTCCATCCACTAGGTGGTCGGGTGAGCGTGTGGACTAGCCGGCACTTGTCTGGGTTAGCGGTAGCTATGGTGTCGAGATCCTCGCGGCAAAGAATATCGTGTTCGGCGCGGTTGCCGTCAAGGACGAGGCACCTTGTTGAATCTTCAGCGTCATTCATGACGGCACGAAGTACCTGGAAAATGGGCGTTATGCCGGAGCCTCCGCAGACCATGATGAAGCGCTTGATGCTCCGCGCCTTGCCCGAAATGCTGCAGATGCCCTTGCCGAGGTACTCGAATTTGCCGACAGGGCCTTTGAAGTCGACCCAGTGGCCGACGGGGATCGCGTCGAGCGCCTGCGTCATCTTACCGCCGGGACGACCCGGAAGATCGTTATAGATCTTGATGAGCACATCCAGCTTTCCTTTTTGTGAACACTCTGAAAGGGGCGTGTAAGCGCGAATAATGGTCTCTCGGGTTACCGGGTCGCGCAGCCTCATCATCAAGTGCTGACCAGTTGGCAGACCGATGGCCTGGTCCGGATGCTCGAGCTTGAAGCTGAATATCTTGCTGTCGGGAGATATCCTTGTCTTTTCCGACAAAATACCCTTCGTCCACATCTTGGGTTGCAAGAAGATGGCCCGTGGACCATCGTCGTGTAGCTCCTCAACCTCGCCCAGAGCAAGTGCTTTCCTCCCAACCTCGTCCAGAGTACCAATGTGGTAGTCGGGCATCATTGCCTTTGCGTTTTCACTGTCTGTAAGGATTACGTCTTAGCCTCCAATGGTCACTTTTTGGCGTGTGTGTGGGAAGGGCAAAACTTACGAATGGTCAAGAACTCTTCCGATACATCCTGACCCGCGGCACTCGTGATCGACGTTGCACCACCTGGGTGGCACTCTAGGAAAGGAGTTCCGTCGTAAACCTCGCCATTGACAACGAACCATGGCTCCGTCTCGCCTCCGTGCTGCCGCAATTCTTCGATGGTGATGCTTCGCTTGACGCTTTCCTTGGTCATGCAGATCTCCTTGGGTGGTTCTTGCTCAATCACCTCCTCCGCTTCACCTTCGATCTTCTCGCCCCAGAAGCCGTTGGACAGATTGCCACCGGCCTTCTTTACTCGCTCCATCCACCCGCCACCTCCCAAGACTGGCTGCGTGGGGTGCTCGAAGCGCAAGCTGTGCCCCTCCTTGTGGATGATGACCCTGAACCAAGGATTGTTCATCATACCTAGGACGCTCCAATACATGTCCCTCGGCTGCGTCATCATGCTCTCGTCCATTGCTCGTACCATGACGTCTGCTGCGTCGGCGAGCTGGCTGATGGGGATGTCCAAATCCCAGAAGCACCAGCAGAAGCACGTTTCTCTCCAGTCCATATCCACTCTGCCGCTGTACAGAGTCTCGCCCTCCGGGGCCAGTCGATACAAGTCTTCAGGATAGTTGAGGTTGGCAAGCATCCACGTCTTGCCGCGATCAAGGGTAATCTCGACTCTTGTGATGCGCCTTCCGCCACCTCCATAGGCGTAGCCACGAACTTTGTATGATTCGGGACCACTGGTCAGTGACAAGACCTCGTCGTGTGCAGGGAAGGCGATAGCGCTGTTGGTGTTGAGATCGTAAATGGCATACCGCTCGTCCTTCCATGTGTCGGGCAGGTCTGCACTGGCCTCGGGAGAGATCATGGTTGGCAGCACGCGGTTGTCGTAGATGTGATACCAGTTGCTGCTGGGCTCTTTCGTGACTATGATTTTCTTCAGCCACTTGACGCTTCTGCCGCCAATCTGTCCAGGAATGATGATGCGGACGGGCTTCCCATGGTCGGGAGGGAGCAGTTCGCCATTCATGCGGTAGCAGACAGTCACCCCACGGTTTGGGTCCATACACCAGTTCAGTTTGATGCTCGTTCCGTAATACCCGTTTGGTAGCTTGTCCGCGCCCTCGAAGCAAACATACCGTGCCCCTCTCCTGGGTTTTGCTCGAGCAAGGAGGTCGCCGATGCCGACACCCGTCCAGATGGCGGTCGACAAGCCGGCAGGGCCCCAGGAGAAACCCTTGGTCTTGCGAACCACGTTCTGCTCTTTGCGGCGGTTCCCTGCGCACACGAGGGTTACCGGGTACGTGATTTGGTCGTAGTCCGCGATGAGGTCCCTGACAGACATTTTGATTGGGTTCTCGACTTCGCCCTCAACAGTGAACTCCCAGTCAAACATGTCCTCGTCCGCGCATTTGGGCACAGCTCCGTGGTTTCGAACATAATGCAGGTCCTTGGTCGTGATAAACCCTTCGTTGTATAAGGCGCTCAAGGGTGCCTCAACATTGAAAGGGTGAACTCCAGTGAGACGTATCAGTCGAGGATCTCGAACGACGTGGCTGTCTGGTGTCTTGAGGTCTTCTGTCAAGACCTTGTTGACTCTTGATTTTGGAGGCAAAGGATACCCGCGGGGTTCTTCGGGGGCGAATTCATCAAGTAGGCCTGCCTCTGATCCGTCGACGCTATGAGATTGGCCTTCCCTCACCGTGGTTGCCGGACTCGGTGGGAATGTTATGTCATGTTTTGACAAAGATTCCCGCAACGAAACAGGAGGTGAGGGCGCGAGCACATTCATACTGACGACTGGCTTGTTGTGTGTGAGTTGGAATCTGAGGTGGACTGTCTTTTCTAACGTAAGATGAGTGTTGTAAGCTGAAATGTCTGAGCGGTAATCACAAGCCAGATAACTATGGCTTTGTACACATGAATCAGATCAAAGATGAGATGGTTTTCGATGAAGTAGGAGTTAAGGCGAAGATTGCATATCGGGGGGACAGGAGTGGGAAATCAGACTGGTGAGAGTCGGGATTCTGGTGAGTAAATACCCTCAAGAGTGGGTTGGTGGAAGAGATTTGGATCTCCTGGCGCGGGAGCCGTGTGGTTGTGGTGTGGGCGGGCCGCCTGCACAACGGGAGGCAAGGAGGGCAGACGTACGGCGTAGACTGGGCTGGTCCGTCATGGCATGGCGAAGCATGGGATGGAATGGGATGGTGCAACGGCACATCACCAGACGGGATGGCACTAAGTAGAACCAGTCAGCCCGCGCAGTTGACGGAGAGTTGGATCGACTTGACGGAGGCGTCATGCCCAGTGAGGTGAAGGATGATAGCACGCCGTTCAGCAAGGTGCCTAGGCTTGACAACGAATGCTCTGGATCCATAACATACCCTACCTGATTCAAGTTATTTCCAGCCCCATAAACTTGAACAAAGTCCCGGAGAAAGGGCCACTACTGCGCAACACACAATCGCACCCACCAAGCGTCCCGATGAGACTGACGAACACACGGCAGCGAGCGAGGAGATGCAAGATTTGACCCGTTTTCGAGGCGGGGGGGCCTGAGCATGCTTCAACTTCCGCGGAGGTCGACAAGAACAAACGGGACTCCTTATCAGCGCGCGCCATAGCCCTTGCCTAGGTATTGTTTGGATGATGAATTGGCGCCTGCAATTCGACTGATGCCATTGGGGCGATAAGGGCACAAAGCACGACACGGCGTTAGAAGTACGGATGTACCTGGGGTATGTAGACATATAATTATCTTACCAGCGCGGAGATGCTTCAACCAACTCTTTTTCCTGGGCTCTCTCCCTTTATCCTCATCGGCAGGCCGGGGTGTAAGGGTATGGGATTGGACGAAGCGTGCGAGCCGGCCCCACGTCTCTGGTTCTCAAGGACCTAAACCACGCTACTGGCACTGTGAAGATGGCCATGTTTAAGAAGGACGACGACTGTCGACGACTGTCGGAGAATTTCCACCCTCGTGCTGCTCACGCCCTACTGTCGTGGCACCCAAAACCATTCGCTCAATGTAAGCCAGGAGCAACAAGCAAGAGTGCGGGTAACGATGTGCCCCATCGGCATGCAGGTGTCTCGTCCATTGCGTGGTGTGGGCATCATTCTGCTTGGGTCCAGTCGGAAGCCGGCGCGAAGCTCAGAAACCCAAAGGGACGGGCCATGGAGATGTTCGGAGAAGCAACGTTTGATCATTCGCGACCATGTCCTAGTCGCCGAGAAAATGCCACAATCGTGCCTTGCATCATCCGGTATTTAGTCATGGGCAGCGCGACAACGTGGCCGCGCTCACCTTGGCTCACACTTTGTACTCGGATCCCAAAGACGCGGAGGTCTCGGCCGGTAAGTTCGACCTGGATGGATGACGCCTCGTTGGACTCCTCCTTGAATTGTGGAAAGGCCCTGAACGCCTGACACGCCGTCGTTATCCAGGCATGGCTGGCTCATGGTTTTCTTGCTCTTGACGGCACGGGAAGTTCGTGTACCTCAAGAGACATGAAAGGGGGCCATGGTGTAGCAAACAATCTTTGGAACCATTGCCTGCTATCCTACCCATCATAAGTATCGTACACATCTCCATGTCCCAGGTAAGACGGGAGATGGAATTTATGGACACTGCGGGCTTAATCTTGAGTACGACCTTGAGGTTGACGGGAATGACGCTTACCGCCCGGACCGCGAAAGCGACCGTGATCTCCCCACATCCACTACAGCCCGGCTTTCACCCGCAAGGCCACCTTCAGACTCACCTAGGACCGTTGTAGGCAGGTAGGTAGGTACCTACGGTCCGGATACCTGCTGGGCGCCTAGGGCCTGCCAACCTTGCCTCCGCCTACCTACCACAGCAACCTTGTCCATACAAGCAAACAAGGTAGCGCGCACCTCACTCACATCGACCTCCACTGGAGCATCGCCCGCATTGTCGACGTACGTCAAACGAATCGTCTTCTCGCTCCTGCAAAAGTGCTGACTTTCGGCAAGGCCTCGAGACTAACAAACGCGGTCTGCCATGGATCGTGCAAGGAAGCGTCAGTGACCGTTGCCTCAACTTTTCCTCCCTCGTCCTTTGCGCGCCCCCCTGCTGACTGACGTCGTTTAACAGGCAAATTGCGCTCCCTGAACACCCGCGCTTGGGAAGGCGAGACAGGTCCGTACCATCATGCCCACACCCCGCGATGCTCAAAAACGCCCCTCTCTGACTGCCTGTCCTCCACAGATCTGTTCGCCGCCAGCAAATCCCTCGACTCCTCTCTGAAAAAGAACACTGCCTTCATCAAGCGCCTCCGAACCGCAATCTCCGCTGCCACTCTGAATACCTTCCTCCAGGAGATACGCACCCTCAGCCTGCACAAATACCTCTCCGAGATTGTTTCTGCCTGCTATGAGGGCTTATGCAAACTCAAGTCCCCCGGCGAGATCGAGGCCGGTGTCGAAATCGTCAGCGCTCTGCACCAGCGCTTCGGCCCCAGCGAGTTTACCGAATACTTGGGATGGCTGCTTGGCAAGGGAATGGCCACGCCCGACAAGAGCTTACTCAAGTCACTGGCCCCGGAAGTCCGCGAAAAGGAGGAGAAAGAGCGCTTAACGCGCCAACGAGTGCTCTTGCGCGTCGTCACTGAACTTTGGCTAGTTGATGTCCTCCGGACCCTCGACGATGTTACCCGACCGGACGATGCCACCAAGGGCGCAACAGGCAAGGTTCCCGAGTTGAAGATCAAGGCCCAATCGAACAAGACTGGTGCTGCCGAGCCATTTCCTCTTGATGTGCTCAAAGACTTGCTTGGACATGACAGAGAGCATGTCAATTTGCCTCTGCTCGTCATTTTCGTCAAGGCCTTTAGCTGGGACATTCTTGGCGTCAAATCTGCGATGGGCGAGGGCCGAAAAACTGTTGAGGAGGACGGCGCCACGAAGGTTTCCAACGGCCCTGCGCAAAGCGACGGCGACACCGAAGACTCCACAACCGAGACCGATGAACAACCGATCACACCCCCCGACCTTCAGGAGAAGTTCAAAACCATTCTCAAGAAGTACTTCGAAGATGTGAAAAATCACGTGGTTCGCGATCAAAAGTCCATTCATTCACAGGCCCGACGCAATGCTGAGGCTTACGTCAAATCTGGCGAGGTCTTCGAGGACCGTCAGGCAAATTTCGAAAAGCAGGTCAAGGCTCAGGAGAGACTCGTGGCAAACGCTCAGGCCATCGCGGATGCTATTGGTGCCGACATGCCCGATCTCAAGGACAACGACGATTCTTTGGGGGCATCGAATGGGTCAATCGGCCTGGTCAAGGCAGGAGAGTACCTGCGTGGTCTCGGAGATGGTGCCGGTATCTGGGAGGACGAAGACGAGCGTCGCTTCTACGAAAATCTGGTCGACTTGAAAGGCAAGGTTCCGGGAATTCTTCTGGATGATGGAAAGAAGAAGAAGCCGGATAGTGAGGAGCAAGTGGGCAAGAAGATTGATCCAGCTGAGGCCTCCGAAGCTCCGAAAGTTCCGGACCCGTCCGATGACCAGTCTACTGCGATTGCCAACAAGACGATTGGTGCTCAAGTTGATGCTGTACTCGCCCGACTGCCTGATCTCACAAACAAAGACATCATTGACCAGGCTGCCATTGATTTCTGTTACCTGAACTCCAAAGCTTCAAGGAATAGGTTGATCAAGGCCCTGACCGAGGTTCCCAAAGGCCGAGGCGATCTTCTCCCGTCGTGGGCGAGATTGGCTGCGACCTTGGGACGATATATGCCTGATATCCCCAAAGGTCTGGTTGACTATCTCGATGCCGAGTTTCGCAGTCTTCAGAGACGCAAGGACAAGGACTTCCTCGGCCAGGTCCGGTTGAGCAACATCCGGTACCTTGCTGAGCTGACCAAGTTCGGCATCGTCCCTGAGCACGTTGTTTTCCACTGTCTCAAGGTCAGCCTGGACGACTTCTCGAGGATGAACATTGAAATCATTTGCAACCTCTTGGAGAACTGCGGCCGCTATCTTCTACGCAACCCGGAGACCTCGCCTCGTATGGCAACTTTCCTCGAGACGCTGCAACGCAAGAAGTCTGTCCAGCACATTGGCCAAGCCGAACGCATGCTTATTGAGAACGCTGTCTATTACGTCGACCCTCCCGACCGGCCTGCCATTCAGCAAAAAGAGCGTAACCCTATGGAGCTGTTCATTCGCAAGCTGGTCTACATGGACATGACTAAGCGTAATTACAGTAAGATCTTGAAGCAAATCCGCAGACTTCATTGGGAAGAGGCAGAAGTAAGCAGAATATATTCAGGAACCAATCCAGAGCAGGGATACTAATTTCCACTCTCAAGGTCGTCAGCATCCTGGAAAAGGTTTTCTCTAAACCCGGCAAAGTCAAGTACGGTAACATTCACCTCCTCGCCATTCTGCTCAGCGCACTATACCGATACCATCCCGCGTTTGTGGTGAGGGTTATCGATAATGTTATGGAATCCATTTCCTTCGGCCTGGAGCAGAACGACTTCAAGTTCTATCAACGGCGAATTTCTGAAGTCAAGTACATCGGCGAGCTCTACAATTACAGGATGGTCGAGCACCCAGTCATCTTTGATACCATGTATAAGATTATGACGTTCGGCCACGGTGGTCCTCCTATACCGGGCCGCTTGAATCCCTTCGATCTTCCTGACGACTTCTTCCGCATCCGTTTGATTGCGACAGTTCTCGAAACTTGCGGCATGTACTTCGCTAAGGGCGCTGCCGGCAAGAAACTTGACTATTTCCTCTCCTTCTTCCAGGTTCGTGGGACTGTCGTTTCCAGTTCCTGAGTTTGTGTACTGACATGGACCAGTACTACATTTACACTAAACACCCTTTGCCGATGGATATTGAGTTCATCATCCAAGACACTTTTGCTCTCACTAGACCTCAGTGGAAGCTCGCTTCCAACCTAGAAGAAGCTTCAAAGGCCTTCCAACTCGCCATTGCTCAGGACCAGAAGGTTTCAGGGGCAGATAAAATCATTGATCCTGATGACGCTTCCATTGGATCTTCTTCAGACGACGAGGACGGAGATGCAGACCTACCTGAAGCCGAGGCCGACGAAGAAGAGACTGATTCTGAGGATGAAGGCATCGAGGTAAGAGATAACAAGTACTGTTGGACCATGCACTAACAAGTATGAATAGGATCAAGAAATCGATCTCTCACATCGCGATTCCGAGAGTGAAGATGAGGCGATAGTTGTTACTCGTCAGCAGGAGCAAATCGATCCGGAGGCTGAGGCTGAATTTGATCGTGAGTATGCTAAGATGATGGCTGAGAGTTTAGAGTCGCGCAAGTTCGAGCGCAAGCCACTTTTCGATGTGCCCTTGCCAGTGCGAGGTAAAAACAAGGAAGCGTCGGCAGGAGGAGAGACTGGAGAGGCTCCTGCGCCTGTGCCCAGCAGCACGATGGCATTCTCTCTATTGACGAAGAAAGGCAATCGCCAGCAGGTGCGTGCCACTTCCCCAATATTCCTATGCGTGTCGCTGACATTTCATCAGACGCGGACCGTGGAGCTGCCTTCGGACTCAACCTTCGCAGTGGCTATGAAAAATCAGCAGCAGGCTGAGAGGGAGGAACAGCAGCGTATCAAGAATCTTGTCTTGAATTATGATCTTCGAGAAAACGACGATCAAGATGGTAATCACAACGAAACAACACTTCATTCAAACCCAGATATTCACAACGTCCGAGCAGGCCACGACAAGCCGACCTCTTACCACCACAACCGATCGGATCGCGGCAAAGACCGCGGCGGACAGAGAGTTCGCAAGCTCCAGCTAAGTGACGTTGACTGGTACGAATCCTCGGCCAAGCGTGGGAACAGCTTCGCGCAGACACATTCTTCATGCTCCAATGCAGTGACGGACAGAGATGAAAAGGAGCAGTCAAAGGCTTCCTTGACGCATCATCTTCATAGCGTTGTCGACAAGCGTGGCAAACCAGCTATGGGCTAGAAGCCTGAATCGGATGCTCGCAAGAAACAGTCTCGCGGATTCCGCCACACTCAAGAATGATTTGCTAACGGGGGGAACCTCGCTCTGAGTACAGGACGTGAAGAAAGTGCATCCTACGGAACTATGGTCCAGGAAACTATTCATCGCAGGCTATCAGACGCCGTTCACGAAATCGACTCGACATCAGAGTCGCCGGGAGATCTGGCGTGTAGGGTCGACTTCCAAGTCTACCACGACACAGATTCCGTGCCCCGAGCAACAGGAAGTACCACCGGCCGCCTTCGGCTAGATTGAGGCTTTCCTGAAGACTTTAACCGACAGCCAATCTGGATGGCCAGCCCACGAGGCCCAGCGAGGTTTGTTGGGTGGCCTCATGGCGAATGATTTCCAGGAGAAGTCACTCACGCAGATAAGATAAATGTGGCGATGGCTAGTCACGAAACTGGCTAGGATAAGCTTGACGGGGTGTATGGGGCCGTAGACGGCGGAAAGGCTCAGTTTGGCAAGGGCCGAAGCAAAACGTTCACATCTTCAGCATCATATCCGAGAACATGATATGCGTTTTCGTGGGCTGAAATGTATTGCTACCGGTAAACATCTGGGTCACCGTTGCTTCTAATCTCCAGGCGGAAGACTCATGGCATTCATTCAATAGAGAGATAGAGGGGCAGTGGTGTAGCGAAATACAGACAATGTGTGCGCGAAACGAGGTCGCCAACGGCAGGACCGGTGATACTGAAATCATGGTCGACTGATATCCGACCAAGCATAGCAATCTTTAAAGCGATTATGTGGGAAGGAAGATCGGTGATGACGGGAAAGATTATGGGAGCGGCGATACAGAAGGCAGGCCGGACTTGTAAATGATTTGCATCCTAAGCAACCACTTCTCGTGCTATTGCATGTATGTAAGCTTAGAGGATGGCCAGGGCAGACCGGTTCTCTAGCGAAGAATCGGGCAGCTAAGACACGCCGGTTGCGGATGTGGTTTGAGACAGAGGGGAGAGTGGGTGTGGTGGAGAGTGCAGATGCCCCTAGGATGGACGTGAAGCGATGGTGTTTCTTGGCAGGTATTAGCAGCTCAAGTGAGGAAATACGAAAAGTGTAAGTGTTTCAGTTGGGGCAGTTTTTAAGAGGGCGCCATCACTTGTTTCATCTCGTGGGCAACTCGTGGGCGAGAAGAAAGAGGGCGAGGCAGTAGGGGCAAGTGGCATTGGGAAAGGCGACTTTGTCTCTGCCAACATGAGTTTTCGAGACAATGATGCCCCCCAACGTCCCGAAAACATGTTGCTACGCAGATCACGAATATCGGACGACTGTGCCTGTGCCTGCCTGCACCTGCCTGCACCTGTAGGCGAGGCAGAAGTGAGTTTGGGAGTTCATGCAGGTACAAAGCATACCCTGAACTGCGGCCGCGGCAACGGACGAATAGAGACTGAACAGGCCTCCCGGGTATGGCGGACCATGCTGACACGGGATCTGGAATATGATGCATTCACGGTAGCCAAGGGACGTGGCACCAGTTCGCGTTTGGTAGACCGCGTCGCTTATCCGTCAGATGTTAATTAGGTCGACGGCGAGCGAGGAGGGGCGCGGCGGCTCCCGCAAACGGAAGCTCAAGTAGTACATGCGCGGAAGGTGAGATGATATGCGTTACTTGGGATGGCGTTCGCTTGCCGCTGCCGGTCGCGCCGAAGGAAATCGACGATGTGTATTGAGCTATTAAGTTCCTTGCTGCTTCAGTGACGGCTGGCTCATGCATATGGGCGCTGAGTCGGGATGGCGTGCCACTGTGGATGGCAGTGATGGATAGCCATTTGGCCTCCGTCGGGGGCCAGGCTTGAAGTGGAGGAGAGAAGCCGCAAACGAAGGCGTGTGTCATTTTTCGAATATTTTCGAGAGGCGCCAGACGGTGGCAGGAGGTCTCGTATTCCCGCCGTTGTCCCAGGATATCCTGAAATATCACATTCCAGCGATGATTCCAAGCCCGCTCGGACGTCCACGGACGTTGTGGGCAGGAGGAGATGGTACCGTTACCATGTCCTCAGACAAGAGACTATGGCGGCATGGAGCCTAGCCTGGGAAGCAGGATGAGAAGCGCATGCGACGATCTGCAAATTGACCATTTTTGGCCGTTGCGATGTTGACGTTGAGACGAACAGAGGCCTTTATGCTGGGGAGTGAAATGCGTCGAGTCCAGGACTGACGAACGTGCTTGCGGTTCAAACAATTTGGTGAAGCGTCATGATGGTGCGGTACGTCGCTCCGTATGTTTCCTCGGTTGAAAGCTTCAGCGTAGAAGGGTAGTGTGGATCCGGAGTTCGGGGAATTTGTCCTACAGATTGGTGGGCCATTGAAATACCTAGTGAGAACTGAAGAGGGAACGACGGCATTGGCGATGTGAGCGTGCAGCGTGCTGTGGTGAGGAAAGGATTCCCCACACAGCCGGGATCTTCATCTGCAAGATTGGCTGCCCCTGGACTAAATTGTCCTAGCGCACCATCCCGGTCACTTCACAATGGGGCGGAAGAGAAACCCCGGATGGGCCAATCGGCGTCTTTCTTGCAGACATGTGTGGATACCCGGTACAGCTCTATTCGTCTTCGTAGACAGCTTCTTTCAATGTCGCCTCCCTACCTAGGTAGTCCCGATTGTCTAAGAAAAGCAACGCAGTCTTGGCTTGTTAGACGGTGTTAGGATTCTGGAAAACACCACAAGATAATCTCATTCGTGGGAGCCCAGATTCTCGGTGTTCCGCGTCAGACAGTCTGATCTTGTTGTTCCGTTTGTCAGCCATGGAAAATGTCGCCTGAAAAAAGGTAAGGTTTAGGTAAGAACAGATGTTTAAGCATGTCGATATCCACGGCAACCGGAGCTGCAGAAAGGTGAAAAGACCAAAATAAGGTGAAGATGACAGGATGAGCCAATGCCGGCCAGAGTCCTCAGATAGCTCAAACACCATCCGAGTGCGTGCATGCATTTATGCAGTAATTCATTCCTCTGCCGTACTACGATCAGCTTGCAGCAGACATCGATCACCAAGTCATCCATCCAGCCAGTGTCCACGCTCCACGATTCCTTGCTCTTAGCGGCCCCCACCGCCTAACCCCGGTTGCGCTTCTCGTCGATCAGGTCCGCTCAGCGGCTCGTCTGATCCTAGGTGATGAAGAGTGAAGAACAACTTGCAGAGCTTGGGTATGCAGCTAGGCAGCTCACCTTTTGCCGTACGGATACCACACAGCTCCTTTCTACTTTCCACCGCGCTCGGATGTTTTGTCTCGACAACCCATCGCGCACGCGGTCTGCTTGGGCCCTGCCAACGGTGGGGGAGCTCTCAGGCTTAGAGACCAAAAATTCTCGGGCCCGGCTGGGCTGTGCATTCCACGCACGGCAGGCCAAGACATGTCCATCGATTTCATCCTGGTCCCTGCTCCCGTCGCGCGGGATCCTCTCGTCTCATCCCATCAACGAGCGCGGCAAGACATCGACCATGGGGCAGGCCCAATCCGACCAAGCATGGGAAGAACGTCCGTTGTGTCTGCCAGCTTGCCGTCTTCGCCGCAGGTCGGAAATGTGCCTTGATCTATTCATCTACGAATACCCGTACCAGGGGTCCAACTGACACCACCAAATATCTTACATGCTCTCTCGTTCTCGGCCTGGGAAGCTCTAGCAGCATTTCTGGGCGGAGCTCTTGCCACGATGGCAGCCCCGAACGTCATCGTTCCCACGCTGCGCAGACGAAGCCGGAGGCGTCTAACACCGCGCACCAAAAGACGCCTCCGGGACCCGAGAGGCGTGCACTTTGCAGCAGCGTGCAGTGCGTGTGGTGCCTCGAACCGGCCGGTCTCAATTCCAAAGGGCCAACCCATGTGTGAATTCGGGCGGCCGTACGCGCTTGATGCCCCCCAAATTATTCTCTAGCTCGGTGTCGGCGTCCATCCAAACAACTGTGACCTGACCCGTGCATGTTGGGCATCCCTGAACGTTGCTTGCTCGCTTTTCTGGGTGTTTGTTTGCTTCCCTGCTTGCTCTCTTCTGTTTGGCTTATTCACTTAATCAGCCTGTGCCGGAAAGATCCAAACCGGGCGTGTTGCCTAGGGTCGAGTCTCGAACCCATCGGTGCCTCTCCGTCGACGGCCCCTTTCCCTTTCCGTCGCCCCCCCACGTCAAGCTCAGGACCTCTCAAGACGTATATACAAGCCGGTCAACCCGTCCCATCATCTGATTGTCCATTCAGCGCCTCTTTAGCTCCCATCACTCCTCAGCTCTTCTTTGTCCTCGACTGCTGATCCCGCCGATGATATACTCGTTGACCTCATAAGACCTGACTGACGACTCGATCATATCCGACCAACCTTGTGGCACTTGGGAAGCCAGAAGGGGGGATAGCGTTGGTTTGGGAGGTGAGTTGATGCCTCATCCGGTAACTGAGAAGGTACCCCAGACTCACACGCATCAAAAAGGCAACGGCGCCCACAAACATTCGCCTTTGGGAGGACAAAACCCGTCTTTCGGGAGCATCTATCCCATCAGCAAGTACGGAAATCAGCCGCATAATCAGTGGTGCACTGGTTCGAAAAGTTCTACGCCGGGTCGCCACCCTCCGAGCCACGATACCTTCCTCCAGCCCGACTTTTCCTGTTCCACAAACTCTCGGGAACCAGTGATAAAGATAGCACACCCCAAACAAGCGAACTGTAACCACCCGAGCACACCACGTCGAACCTGCACGGCCCCGTCTCTTACACCGCGACTTGAATTTTCTTGGGACGGCTAAGGGGCAACCTTCCGTCAGGCACTTCGCCCTCCCGGGTTTGGCAAACGAGCCTGCATAGCTCTTCACCTCATCATCTGTAGCTCAGAGAACAACAGATATCGATCATACAAGATGGCGGGCGATGTGGAATACTCATGGGCGCCCAAAGACGTAAGCAACGACCATTTGGCAAAGACTCTTTGGCCAGTCTTGACTAACGCGATGTTCAGATCGTTTACACGGCGATTGTCGGCGTGGTGATGCTGGCTGCCATCTTGGAATGGTTCTTGTGGATTGCTGCATTTTGTTACTGCCTGTGGA
Organism: Colletotrichum chrysophilum; assembly: GCF_026319265.1. Lineage (NCBI taxonomy): Eukaryota > Fungi > Ascomycota > Sordariomycetes > Glomerellales > Glomerellaceae > Colletotrichum > Colletotrichum chrysophilum. Next base: position 129,542 of record NW_026517350.1, on the reverse strand, counting down.
AGGTCTTCCTCAAGGCCGAACATTGGACTATTAGGGTACTGGCAGTCGTCGTTGGCATCCTGTTCACATGCTTCAGGTAGGTACTCGGCGTGCGGACCATATCCTCAGACCCCACTGACCCTATTGCAGAGCCATTTTCCTCCCCATCATGATCGTCACTCTGCCGCTACCTAGTGTGGTCGTTGCAGTGTGGCCTGACGCCATGGTCAAGGGCCTTCAATGGTTTGCCTTCTGGAGTTTTGCCGGTCTCTTGACCATTCCATGGCTCTTCTGCGTTTACCAATTGGTTACAAATCAGCTGGGTCGCACAAAGAGAATCAAGCAGGTTCTCGACGAAGTCTCCGCACCAAAGGTTGTGATTGTCATGCCCGTTTACAAAGAAGACCCCGATGTCCTTGTCGTCGCCATCAACTCTGTCGTCGACTGCGACTACCCGCCGTCATGTATTCACGTCTTCCTGTCATTTGATGGCGACCAGGAGGATGAATTGTACTTGAACACCCTCGAAAAACTAGGAGTGCCATTGACCCTCGAGACGTACCCCAAGAGTATCGACGTTACCTACAAGTCCGCTCGCATTACGGTTTCCCGTTTCCCCCACGGAGGAAAGCGCCACTGCCAGAAGGCTACGTTCAAGCTCATCGACAAGGTCTACGAGACTTACCTCAAGAGAAACGACAACCTCTTCATTCTCTTCATCGACTCTGATTGCATTCTCGACCCTACTTGCCTGCAGAACTTCGTTTTCGACATGGAACTGAGCCCCGGCAACCACCGAGACATGTTGGCCATGACTGGTGTTATCACGTCTACGACTAAGAAGCACAGCTTGATCACCCTACTTCAAGACATGGAGTATATTCACGGCCAACTCTTTGAGCGTACTGTCGAGTCAGGATGCGGTGCCGTCACCTGTCTTCCTGGAGCTTTGACAATGCTACGTTTCTCGGCATTTCGTCGCATGGCCAAGTACTACTTTGCTGATAAGGCGGAGCAATGCGAGGATCTCTTCGACTTTGCAAAGTGCCATTTGGGTGAAGACCGTTGGCTCACTCATTTGTTCATGATTGGAGCCAAGAAGCGGTATCAGATCCAAATGTGCACTTCGGCCTTCTGCAAAACTGAGGCTGTCCAGACTTACAGGTCTCTTATCAAGCAGCGTCGGCGTTGGTTCCTGGGTTTCATCACCAACGAGGTTTGCATGCTTACTGACTGGCGTCTTTGGAGACGTTATCCCCTTCTGGTTCTTGTCCGCTTCATGCAAAACACCATCCGTACTACGGCCCTCTTGTTCTTCATCATGGTCCTTGCCATCATCACGACTTCCAAGAAGGTCGAGAACTTGCCGGTCGGATTTATCGCCATCTCCTTGGGTTTGAACTGGCTGATGATGTTGTACTTCGGTGCCAAGCTGAGGAGATTCAAGATCTGGCTGTACCCCATCATGTTCATCCTGAACCCCTTCTTCAACTGGTTCTACATGGTTTACGGCATTTTCACCGCCGGTCAGAGAACCTGGGGAGGACCGAGAGCCGACGCCGCCACTGCCGATGTTGATACCACACCTCAGGAAGCCATTGAGCAAGCCAAGGAAAATGGAGACGAACTCAACATTGTGCCGGAGAGTTTCATCCCTGCCACACAGGCTCGCAAGGAAAGCATTGCAGGTGGCAAGGGAAACATGGGACCAATGGGCCGAAAGCACAGCGTGGTACAGCCACCTTCAAACCTCGAGGGACGTTTCGCAGCCAGAGAGAAGACGGCCAGCGGATGGTATGTCAACGCAGAAGACTCTCCGGTCACCGTCAACCGGTCCGGGCCAAGCGGGTTCGGGCCGGCGTGGGCCTTGCAGTCGCGCGACTCGTTCGACAGTATGGTGTCGTCGCAGACCGCTGGCAACTCGGTCTATGTTCCTCGACGTGTGGAGAGTATCATGGGCGACGAAGACCGCAAGAAGTATGAAATGGCACAGCAGAGCCAGTTCAACCAGTTCTTGGCGAATTCTAAGCGATTCGGCGGACAGCAGGCTTCGGGTCAGGTGTACGAGTACTCCGAGTCGGAAATGAAGCGAGCCGGATACCATGACGCTGACCCATTGGAAGGAGGCCCTTACACAGACAACGTTAGGCTGGCAAACGTTGATAATCGGCCCAAGTCTGGTGAAGGTCGTCAAGGCCTTGCCGCGTCACACTCGGCACGAAGCGGTCGGAGCCCTCTGGCACGTGCCAGTCTCGTTCGCACAAGCCCGTTGGAAGACGTTCAGTCTGAGGGAGAGAGCTCCAGCAACGGCGGTGGGCCCAGCCGAGACCACTCCCCCAAGGGAAATGGCAGGTGAAGCAGCTGAAAACGGAGACTGAAGTGTGGGGTTTGGTGAGAAGAATGGGTTCATATGCATATTACTGGCGTTGGTACGGGGGTTCAGAGAAGAGCTGACAGGTAAAGAGGTGTGGGCACCATCAACATCATTCCTTTTGTATACTCAAATCGTTGTGCCCACACGTCGGCCATGTAAAAGCCTGAAAGCGAAGAGTTTGTTTGTGTCGAGTTTGTGCGGCAGTCGGCAGATGATAACAATATCCGACCTATTAGCAAGATTTACCTAATGCAATGTGGCTTCGAAGCGATTGAAATCTTGGATTGTGATGATATTGGGTAATGAGAGGTGATGGCACAGCCAGTGGTAGGCCGAAGGAGGAAGAACCATGGTAAGCCAAGCTGCTGTCTCGGTCCTGTTCCTGGCCAGGCGGGCAGGTTCGCGTCTATATCAGCAGTATTCCGGATGATGCTCCGAGAGCGACTGATGATTCTCTAGGCTGGATTGGACGGCAGGTAGCATCTTAGGTAAAGTTGGGGGAAGTCTAGGGGGATGTACATGGCAACAGTGGTGTCTTTGAGGGATTGCATTACACATCGGGTGGATATCGCCAAGATTAGATTAGATAAACCGGGTGGGTTGCACTTGCATCACTGATCAGTGCCTGCCTTGGGTACTAAGCAGCATCACAGATGAGCTGCCCGACGCTGATGGCCTTCTCACCGCGACAGACGCTCCGGGCCTTGCGATGGCTCACGCTGTCAACGGAGCACGTCTGCCGGTCTACCATTGATGCCACAGCCTCAAGTTTGGCGTTGTTTCTGGTAGCTTCGTGCCTGTGTAGCTGGGTCGGAGCTAGTGCGCCGGAACTCAATCTGGATTTGACAGATGAAGGATCCCTGGCTGTATCTATACCCTGGGCGGGCGTGGCCCCGCGCGAGGAGCTGGCATGCGACAGAGGGCCAGGAGTGAACTTGAAGCCTGGAGGACTCGGCCATGTCGTTGGATTCAGAGGGATGGAGGACACTGGTATCATGAGGTGTCCTTCACGGGGACCATAAGGCATATCCTATCCTTTCCGCCATTGGCGCAACCCACGATGCTTGCCTTGAATGCTGCTTGCCTCGCCTTACTTACGTAGCAGGCTCCAGAGGCTGGAGCCAGTTGGAGATGGCCAAGTGAGGGGTGGAGGGGCGGAGGGGCAGGGCTGGAGGGGTGACGGACACCGCAGGCCTGGACCTGGGCATCTTTCCTCCGGTGAGAGGCCCGGGGAACAGCAAAGAACGAGGGAGAATCTTCTTTCCCATTCCGCGCCCACCAATATTTAGCGGACCGACACCTGTTGAAAATTCTGGCGGGGCAGCACACGTTCCCGTCCCGCCCAATCCATGCCTTTGAAACTCCCAGCACGCAACATCCACTGAGAAGAAGCGCCTCTTGCTGTGTACGACTCACTGCCAGGACCACTGTCTTCGAACCGTACAGCGCACCTACCATCCCTGGCCTACACTGTCTACCTTACTTAGCGTTGGCCAAGTACCTCCCCACCACAGCTTCGACCAGGAGTACATACACACACACACACATCTGAACTCCCCCCCATCTTCTTACCTCACCGGCCCCGGTCTGACTAGCCGCTTGCTGGAGGGACGCAGCCTCTGCAACTTTTTTTTTCCCACGCCCGCTCCCACGCACATCCCACCTTCAGGCTCTCTTGCATATCGACAAACTCTTTAAACCTTGCATTTACCTGTGTTCTGTTTTCTCCCAACATCAACGAGACGACCCATCGACTCGACCGCTTGCGCATACCCTTTCAGCAAGTCGGATAACCGCCATCCACGCACTTCAACCTCCCATCACCATATCTGCCTTCCCAGCAGCGCTGTTTGTGAGCAACCCCGCCACATTTCACCAACCAAAAAAGTCCGCTGGACAACCCTTGTTTACACAACCGAGTAGCACTTGAACACCGCCGCCCATCATGAGTGTCGTTGGTAAGTTGAGCGCACCGCTCCCCCTTTTGTCGCCCGTCCATATCCCAAATGCCGGATCGGTTGCTGATGCGCATTGTCTCCTACAGGTGTCGATTTCGGAACCCTTAAGACGGTCATTGCCGTCGCCAGAAATCGCGGTGTCGATGTGGTGCGTACCCAACATTACCTGCCCCTCCCCCTCCTCTTCCTCGAGGAGGGAAAAAAAGATGGACTTGCGACAGAAAGATAACTGACATTTGCCCTCAACAGATCACCAATGAGGTTTCCAACCGTGCCACGCCGTATGTACCTTTCTACCCCCAAACTCTTGCAAATGCTCGAACCAGTTCAACTGATACCATCCTGTAGGTCGGTCGTCGGCTTCGGACCCAAGTCGCGATACCTCGGCGAGTCTGCCAAGACGCAAGAAATCTCTAACCTCAAGAACACCGTCAGCTGCCTCAAGCGCTTGGCTGGCCGCACCTTCAACGACCCTGATACCCAGATCGAGCAGCAATACATAACTGCCCCCCTTGTTGACGTCAACGGACAAGTTGGCGCTGAGATCTCCTACCTGGGCAAGAAGGAAAAGTTCACCAACACTCAGCTTATTGCCATGTACCTGAGCAAGATCAAGCAGACCACTCAGGCTGAGCTCAAGCTCCCCGTCTCCGACTTGGTCATGAGCGTTCCCGCCTGGTTCACCGACATCCAGCGCCGCGCTCTCATCGACGCTGCCGAGATTGCCGGCCTCAAGCTCCTCCGCCTCATGAACGACACGACTGCCGCCGCCCTCGGCTGGGGCATCACCAAGCTCGACCTTCCCGCCCCTGAGGAGAAGCCCCGCCGCGTTGCCTTTGTCGACATCGGCCACAGCAACTACACTTGCTCGATCGTTGAGTTCAAGAAGGGCGAGCTGGCTGTCAAGGGTACTGCTTTCGATCGCCACTTTGGTGGCCGTGACTTCGACAAGGCCCTCGTCGACCACCTTGGCAAGGAGTTCAAGGGCAAGTACAAGATCGACATCCACTCCAACGGTCGCGCCATGGCCCGAACCATCGCCGCTGCCGAGAAGTGCAAGAAGATTCTGTCTGCCAACCAGCAGGCCCCCGTCAACATCGAGTCTATCATGAACGACATCGATGTCTCGGCTATGATCACCCGCCAGGAGTTCGAGGCTATGGTCGAGCCTCTCCTGACCCGTGTTGCCATTCCTCTCGAGCAGGCTCTTGCCGATGCCAAGCTTACCAAGGACGACATTGACGTTGTCGAGGTCATCGGTGGCGGTAGCCGTGTCCCCGCCCTGAAGGAGAGAATTCAAGACTTCTTTGGCAAGCCCCTGTCTTACACTCTGAACCAGGATGAGGCTGTCGCTCGTGGTGCAGCCTTCAGCTGTGCTATCCTGTCGCCTGTGTTCAGAGTCCGTGACTTCACTGTCCAGGACATCATGAGCTACCCCATCGAGTTTGGTTGGGAGAAGGCCCCCGATATTCCTGATGAGGACACCAGCCTGACCGTCTTCAACCGCGGCAACGTTCTGCCGTCGACCAAGATTCTTACTTTCTACCGCAAGCAGCCTTTCGACCTGGAGGCTCGCTATGCCAACCCTGCAGAGCTGCCCGGCAAGATCAACCCCTGGATCGGTCGTTTCTCTGTCAAGGGCGTCAAGGCCGATGGCAAGGACGACTTCATGATCTGCAAGCTCAAGGCTCGTGTTAACATTCACGGTGTCCTGAACGTTGAGAGTGGCTACTACGTCGAGGATCAGGAGGTTGAGGAGGAGATCAAGGAGGAGGATGGCGAGAAGAAGGACCCCGATGTGAGTGTTTCCACGCTTCGTTCGAAAACAGTGTCTTCCGAATCGGGAGGCTACCAGGAGTCGCCCCTGAAGCGGCGACGTCACCATGCCGACCCCGAGGCTGGCTTTTCCCCTGCTCGTGTTTCTGGAGATGCCGATGAGCCGAAATTAACTTATTTTCCCTCGCAGGCCATGGAGACTGACAACAAGGACGATGGACCCAAGAAGACCCGCAAGGTCAAGAAGCAGGTCCGCAAGGGTGATCTTCCTATTGTCAGCGGCACAGCATCGCTCTCCGAGTCCGCGAGAACCTCGCTCCTGGAGAAGGAGGCGGCCATGGTTATGGAGGACAAGCTCGTCGCCGACACGGAGGAGAAGAAGAACGAGCTGGAGGCATACATCTACGATCTCCGCAACAAGCTCGACGACCAGTACGCCGAGTTCGCCAGTGACGAGGAGAAGGCCAAGATTCGCGAAAAGCTTGAGGCGAGCGAGGTGAGTGCATATTGTTATTTACCGAGAAGTATGCTTCAACTAATCATGATACTCAGGACTGGCTCTACGACGAGGGCGAGGACACCACCAAGGCTGTTTACGTCGCCAAGCTTGACGAGATCCGTGCCATGGCCGGACCCATTGTCCAGCGCCACTTCGAGAAGGTAGAGGAGGAGCGACGAATTGTCCAAGAGAGAGTAGAGGCTGAGAAAGCCGCCAAGCGAGCCGCTGAGGAGGAGGCTCGCAAGGCTGCTGAGGCCGAGAAGTCTGCGGATGCTCCCAAGGACGAGGAGATGACAGACGCTAAGCCCGAGGTCGAGGAGGCTGGCGAGGGCACGAAATAGAATCCCGTGAACTTGGCTGACTTCTGAACAAGAGAAGTAGTGGTGACGGAGAAAAAGAAGCAACGAAGAAGATAGAATAGACCCAAGTTATGGTTTCTTTCGGGTTGGCATAGGGTTATTAGGCTAGAGCAGCTTCGACGGTTATCATGGAATGAGAGCAATGACATGACAATTTGATGATATTCTGGAATTTCAATGATGTCTACAGACCAGGCCTCCCGAGCGATGGTGGTGAGGAAGTTGAGTGCGGCTCCCCTAGTTGCTTGTCAGCATGCTCGCTACCAAGCGGCACGCACACATGGTCAAGTGCTTCATGAAAATTCTTCTCTCTTCCTTTAATGGCGACCAGAATTACCGCAAGAATGCTTTTGGAGGGGGGCTTCTTTTTGAGGGAGGGGGAAGATGTCTCGTACACAAAAGAACATAAACTCTTTTCTTCTCGCAATTCTCTCCACCTACGTGTCCATCCATCCATGTCCATGCCGTCCATATGTTTTCCCGCCAACCTTTTCATCCCTTCATGTTCATACTTCTCTTGGCCAGCCATTACACAACCCTCATGACATGTTTGTGAACCCAAAAAAAAATGAAAGACGCAATTGCTTTGGGGGGTGTGCATTTAATGGATGTCGAAGAGAGGCTTGAGCTTGATGATGAGTTGCCACTCGTCGTTGGTAACCTCCTTGCGATAGAACTCCTTGAGCGTGTCGATGGAGGCACGGGAGATGAGAGAGTACAGAGTGTCAGCCTCTTCAAGCTGGCGGCCGTACGTGGGCTGAGAGCCACCCATCTCGATCTTGACGGCCACGGAAGGCTGGCCCTTCTTGCAGACGGGAATCTGCTTGTGGTCACGTTCGATGGAAGTACTGAGTAGAAATTAGCATCTCTCTGTACTTGGAAAGGGGTGATAAGAACTTACACTCTGCCCAAGCTGACGACTTCCTTGACACCCGTCACCGCATTCGTTTTGACGGCTGCAATAGGGGTGTTGACCTTCAACTGACCCTCCGCGACGTCAACACCGACGACAATAGGGTTTGTCTTGTTGAAGACGGCAACGGTGTTGAGGACGCAAGGGAAGACGGCCAACATCTTGGACTCCTCCTTCTTCTTCTCCAAAAGATCCGCCATGTGCTTCGTGAAGGCGTCAAAGAGATGGTAAATGATGTCTGCAGTGAAGATCTTGACTCCGACCTCGTCGGCGTAAGACTGCGCCTCCTTGTCGACCTTGACATCGAAGCAGAGCATTACGGCGTAGTCTGCGGCCTTCTCCAACATGATGCCAGCTTGCATAACATCACGCTTGAAAACCGGACCGATTCCAACGTTGGCGACGGGGATCTTGCAGTCCTTGAGGAAGTCGAGCAAGGCCTCGAGAGAACCAAGGGTAGAGGCCTGGACACTGACACCGCGGCCCGTCTTCTCGACTCTGCTAAACAGAGTGGCGAGATCAGACTCCACCTCGTCGATGAGGTCGTCCTCATCGTCGTCAGGGCCAACAACCATCATACGAGAACCAGCAATGGCGCCTTCAAGACCAGGAGCGCTGATCTTGACACCCAAGGCAGCCTTGACCTCCTTGTTGTGCACGTAAGCAGACTTGAGACGGAGCTCACGCAGTGGTGCCGGCGTCAGCAGCGCACGAATATTTGTGACGATGGCTCCTTCTACACCACACAAGACTATCCGGTCACCTTCGCGAAGGATACCGTTGGACAGGATGACATCGATGGTCATTCCGAAACCCTCGATGGCCTTGACCTCGAGAACAGTGGCCTGAACCTCGGAGAGGTACATGAGAGATCCAACCATACGCTCCTGAGTGAGATGCACAATCAGCTTGAGCATGTCGGGGATACCCTCACCGGTGTGTGCAGAAGTGGGGATGAGGGAGACGTTCTTGGCCATGGACTTGTTTTCGTAGAACAGCTCGGCGTTGAAACCCTGCTCGGCAAAGGCGAGCTTGGTCTGCTCGAGACGGTTCTTGAACTCGTTCTGGACGCTCTTAGGCTGGAGAGCCAAACTCTCCTGGAAGCCGTTGTTATCGATCTTCTTCCACCCGTAGAGACGATCGATCTTGTTGAGCGCAACGACGAAGGGAGTCTTCCTGTCACGCAGCATTCTCATGGACTCCAGCGTCTGGGGCTCGAGACCGTGCATGATGTCGACGACGAGAATGGCAATGTTACAGAGAGACGAACCGCGCGATCGCAAGTTGGAGAAAGACTCGTGACCGGGTGTGTCGATGACGAGGAGACCAGGGACCTTGAACTCGAACTCGCCGTTGGGGTTGACGACGGCAGTCTTCTGCTTGATGGCCTCGACGGGGAAGTAAGTCGCACCAATCTGCTGAGTGATACCGCCTGCTTCGCCCTCCTGGACATTGGTCTGACGAATCTTGTCGAGAAGCTTTGTCTTTCCAGTATCGACGTGACCCAGAATACAGCAAATAGGGGACCGCAGGTTGTCCTTGGATCTGGCAGCCAGAGCAGCCTGGTGGGCCTTCTCACGACGCTCAGCAGCCTCCTTCTTGCGCTGAAGTTCGGCTTGACGGGCGGCGGACTCTCTTTCATCCTCAGAGTCGGACTCAGATTCGGACTCCTCGTCCTCATCATCGTCCTCGTCTTCATTCTGAGCAGACTTCTCACCGGCCTTTCCGTTGGCCTTGGCCGCCTCCTTCTTCTCTTGCTCATCTTCGGTGTCAGCATCCCAGCTGTCCTTGACATCATCGTCTTCGGCGGCAGCAGCGGCCTCCCAATCGTCCTCCAACTCGCTTTCTTCGGCAGCCTTCTTCTTGGCCTCGGCGGCCTCGGCCTCGGCCTTTTCTTTCGCCGCCTTCTCCTCCGCCTCCTTGGCCAGCTGCTCTGCCTGCTGCCTCGCGCGTTCGGCGGCCTCGGCGAGAGCCTTCTCCTCGTCGATCTACATTGCGTGATTAGCATCAGAACCAAGCCAACCGATCTCAGAAACCGAAGATCAGACTCTTAGGCCATACCTGGTTTTGTTGCTTGCGACCTCCCTTCTTCTTGTTCTCGTAGACGGGCTTCTTCTTCTTCTCGCCCTCGTCGCTGGGACCGACCTTGATACCGGCAGCAAGCATTTGTTGGAGCTTGCGCTCATTGCGGGCCTTCTCCTCCTTCTGTGCCTTGGTCAAGAATTTGCCCTCCTTCTTGAGCTGCTCGATCTTCTCCTTCTCCTTCTGCTTCTTGAGGGCCTTGGCCTCTTCCCTGCGTTTGGACTCTTCCTCGAGGCGGGCTTCCTCTTCGGCAATCCGTGCCTTCTCTTCCTCAGCCAAACGGGTCTCTTCTTCTTGCTTGCGGCGCAGCTCCTCTTGCTGCTTCTGGATCATGGCCAGATGAGCAGGGATCTTCTTCTTCTTACCACCCTTCTCCTCGACAGGGGCCGGAGCAGCGGCGGGCGCGGGGGTGTCCTTCTTCTCCGGAGCCGCCTCCTTGGCCGGTTCGGCAGCCTTCGCTGGAGCGCCGCCCTTCTTCTTCGCAGCCTGCGCGACGAGTTTAGCGCGATCATGTGCAGAGCCAGTAGGTTTTGTTGATACTCACCTGCTCCTTCTTACGCTGCTTCTCCCTCTCCTTCTTCAGCTTTTCCTTCTCAGCTTTGGTCAACACACGACCAGAAGTATCATCGTCTTCGCCGGCCGGGGGAGCGGGTGCAGGGGCGGCCTGCTTGCCCTTGCCACCCTTGCCACCCTTGCCCTTCTTCTCGGGCAGAGCGAACTCGTCGTCCATATTGGCTTCTTCGGGAGCCTTCTCGGCGAGATCGGGGGAAGCTTCGGGCTCAGGGATGGGCTCGACGGGCTCCTCAATACCCTTCTTCTTCCTCTTCTCTCTGTTCTTGCGCATGGTGGCCATCAAACCTCCCGCGCCGCCCGCATCTTCATCTTCGGCTGGCGCTTCGGCAGCAGCCTCTGGAGCGCCATCGGCGGGGGCGATGCTCTCACCGAGCTCGTTCTCCCAGTCGTCGTTGGCCCGGGCCTTGTTACCCTTCTTCTTGGGCGGCATTTTGGCGGGTATCAATTGGGCGAACTGGGGTTTGAAAAGTGTGTTCCTGGATGCAACGTGTGCCCAGAGGGGAGGGGGAGAAAAGGTTGCCAGTTGTGGGCGACGCCAGAAAATGAGTGACGGCAGAGAATCAATCGAAATTCCCAAGGATGTGTGGGGTAGTTCCTTTTTTTTTTTTTTTTTCTTTTTTTTTCCCCTCTCGGCGGGCGTCTCAAGTACGAAAAGGTGGTACGGCAGCAGTTCAAGTGGCAATAAATCACGAATCACTGGTATGCTGATACTACTCAGTCAACATCCGCTTGATGGCTATTTATCCCAACGAATGTAGAAGGACCGCCGTGGATGTTTCGTCGAGTTTTGGGAAGTGAATAGGACAGATGGAGAGAGAGAGAGAGCGTATCCGTACATCAGCACATTCACTGCGGGGCACAGGTCGTGTTTGAAAGTGTGCACCTGTCCGTAGTGCAGTGTGTGGGAAGGAGCAGGGGATCCTAAGCCCGCGCAGTGGCACTAAACGCAGTGAGTGGAGGTGCCTGGCAGCCAAGGGTTCTCCGCCCGCGCGCAACCTAGGTAAAGTAGCAGGGAACCTCCCAACGGCTCCTCCACCATTGCAGCACACATTCATACCGTACGAACGTCCGCCGCTGCTCACCTCGCCTCGCGAGCTCTTCCAACAGCCAAATCTTGGGTTGATAGCAAGAAAATGCATTGGACCAGCTTCTTTTGTCCCTTATTCAATCATGTATAGAAGCACAATCATCGCTCTGACATCTATGGCATGGGTACGTGCAAGCCGTGTTGCGGCCTACTTCTTGACCTAGCACTATCTACCAAGCCATCCAGCTCGCTGGAAGAAGAGCAAGATCATTGCATCCCTGTGACTCATAGCACCGGACTCAAATGGTATTCCAGCACGACGTATGCCAAGCCGAAATACTTCGATACATCATTGTCATCTTGAAAAGACGCTGTCCACTTTCCATCGTCCAAATAGTCCAGATACTCCCTCAAGAGGTCGATGTTGCTGTCTTCGGATATGAGCTTCTCCAGCGCTCGCTTGTCGACACACCTTTGGAGCAGATCTCCGTCTATGTGCTTCATTGTTGCAGGTGCCTCCCTCACCTCCGCATCGTAATCCTCGTCATCCAGCACCGAAACCTCATAACTGTAAGGAAATAAAAGATGGCTCCTTACTGCAAGGTTCTGTACGAAACGCAGGAATCGCCACGCGTGCATGTCCAACAGGCTGAAATGCATCAACGCCCCATCTAGGCACATTCCGAGTAACTCAGCTCCATCCACTGTGCTGGGTATATGTCCGTATCGTGGTCCATGATCCGTCTCTGACTGCGTCGCCAGTTGCGTCGCCAGCCACTCGGGACGAACGTGCCCACGCCCGAGCTTTCTGACGCTCACAGGCAACGAACCCTCCGCGACGACCTCCAACTCTTTGCCTCTCTGTTGCCAAGGAGTCCAGACTGCTGCGAAATCGCGGTTCATACCGCAAAGTAGAGTTATGGGCCAGGCTGCTGGTCCGTCTGCGCACTCCCCAATATCAAAGAAATCATTTGACTTTCTTGTCGTCTTGTCCATGTGAATGAGGTCCATCTCCTCACCATAGTGGACCGTCTTGTGATCTATGACCACTACCGAGTCGCCCAAAGTCAGAGCACAGATCTTGCCATTTACTAGTCGCAATGAAATGGCGGGGGAGTTTAGCTCGTAGCTCTTCTGTCGTACCAGCTTCTTCTCACCCGTGTCGAGAACCTCTGAATATAGAGTGCTCCCAGCACAGTACACAAGTCCTTCGTCGTCCCCTACAACGGAAGATATGGGGGCTTGCTCTTTCGACTTGTATCGAGTAGAGAAACGTATCCTCTTTCGCTTCTTCCCCTCCGAATCTCGATCTTCGTCAGCGGTGGGGGATAGAAGTATAAGGCGCCCTCCCCTTGTGGTGACAATTAGATAATGAAATGTCATGCCTGCTTGAGTGAACAGCCACTCATACATCCCAAGAATCCTATCACCGTGACCGCCTAGTCCGTTGACAAATATCGTTGGGTTACCGTGCTTGTCGAGTGGATACGACAAGTCTTCTCCCGTTTCGAGATCCACAAACATGATGTTCGGTTGGTCTCCTACCTGTATCGCAACGACGAGGCACTGAAGCGTCTTGGAGTAGAGCACCTTTCCGGGTGTGCCTGTCCGTAGTGGCAGACGTCTGGGCACTGGTCCGTCTTGTAGGTCCAGTTCTGTAAACGAGATGCGCTCACCAGAAAGAAGTACCAATGGTATGCGATTCTCCATGCTATGAGCTCTCGGTATACTGGCAGCTGAGATAACGGGTAAAGATGGCATTGCCGGATTCTTGAGGTCTGTTACCCAAGCGCGATGTCGCGTTGCGAAATACCCAGGTCGCTTAGCTTCAAAGTCTCGCAAGAGTAACAAGGCATCGTTGGAGCAGACCAAGACAGCCCCTGGAACAGACTTTGCGTTGATAGGCAGAACCTCAACTGAAACGGTTCCAAGCCTCTCTCTGTAGATTGCTCGATCGGCAGGAGTGGAGCCTTTCAGCTCTACCGTTATCAAATGGCCGCTTCGAGATCCCATGACCAAGTTTGTCTTCTTATCGGTTTCAGAAACCACGACGATTGAATTGATCAGTTCGACAGTTGAAGATATGTCCATCGCATCTCCTTGCTCCGTATCGTCTACTCCATCTGTAACAATGTTGGTCAACGCGTCAAAACGTTACTCGTGTGAAAAGTTCGACGTACCAGTATCCAAAGGAATCATGAGTGGCTTCTCTTGAGACCGTTCGGCCGGCCATATAGCGAGCCAGGGTTTGTTGTGTCGCCATAAGCCAGCGACTAAACATTCCCGCCCGTCAATGCAGCAGAGCGAGAGGCATGTAACTTCTCCGTCAACAGAGTAGGTATGAGCCAGAGATACCATCGTCTCCTTGATACGCAAGGCATGGACCTGAAAGCGCGACTGTGCAAAAACTGATATACAGACACAATTACCCCTGACGACTGCATGCTCAACCACGCCGTCGATATCCGGGAAATCGCCAAAGGAGTGACTCGCACTAGAACTCGTCAGACCAACTTTCGTCACGAACGCCTTTTGGACAGTGCTTTATATTTCTCAGTGCGAGTTTAGTCGGAGCTCACCTTTCGTCGCCTTGATCAGGGCCCTTGATAGCAATACACTGTTCAGTAATTTGAACAATGTTCCCGTCAGAGTCTTGGGCTGCCGCCAACGTGCGGGACATTGTATCTAGCCGTGTCATAGCCGGATCTGCCATCTCCACTTGTGAAAGGTCGGCCGATAACACCAAGACATCGGATGTTCCGGGGCTAGTAATGAGCATCTGCAGTGGCCAAGTTGCATCGGAAGTCCAGAAAACCCAAGCTCTTTTCATCGGGAGTGTATCAAAGTAGGAGATTATGTTTGCAGGCAGTCCGTAACGTAATTCAGTGATGCTGCCTTGCGGATCGTTACCGGATACGCAGAGGATTTTGTCAGGAGCTGATACATGACCCGCAGTGCGTTTTCGCCAGGGAACTACTGGCTTGCCCCGGTGGTCGGCTGCTGGATTCCAGGATACAAGAGGATCTGAAGTTGTGAAGTCGGCAGCACAAGCCCAGTTCGGAATAGGGCCAAGCTGGACTATGCTCTGTCGAGGTTTGAGCTATTTTAGTGTGTCAGGCTTCATACTCTCACATAAGCGATGGAGACAGCATACCTGAAATATCATGCCAGGACCAGAATCCCCTGCAACTATGGCGAAGTCAGAGTAAGCATCGTACATGGTGGTGAACGCGCTGGAGATGTTGCAGTCACACTCGCCCACATTCATGGAAACACCAAGGACGTCTGCCGAGTTGAACTCAAAAAATACAATAACGCCGTCTTCCCGGGCCAGATAGATATGATCGTTTGTGTCGTAGTAGCCTCGTCTTCGAACAGGCCGATCCCAGGCCGTCCAGAGCGGCACGCCAAGCCCATGATGAAAACGTGTCGTGGGGTGGTCCTTTGGATCGAACGGGTAGTGATTCTCAATATCGAGAGGGCCTTGTAGAGGATCTTTGCAGATGCCAAAGGCATTCTCAGAGATGACCAGGAAAGAACTTCTTACTGTCAACGGAATGACTAACAGAGGCAAGCGATGTTCCGGACGTATGCGATAACCACGTTTTTCTTCGGCAAAGACCCGAGCCAAATCGTCGCCGCGTTCCCACTCATATATCACCATTTTTGACTTGTCGCCCTTGACAAAAATGATAAGAAGAATGACATGGCCTTGGTCTTCTGGTCGAGGATAAAGAAATTCCATCTTGAGGATCGTGCCCTGAACCGCACGGGAGTGATGGGCGCTGACAGGGGCAATCGCGTTTTTGCGCATGTACTGATCACTCATGGCTTCCATCGACTCAAGCTCGTAAACGACGAACTTGTTCTGCACATCAGCTACAGCGATGTAGCGGGATCTTGGATCCACAGCCACATGAAAGCCTAGGTGATGGCCCATTCGCCTTGCAGGGTTATGAAAGGGCGAGGCGACAAACTCGAGTTTGTTATGCATGTCTCTTTTGATGAAGAGGAAGACGAAGGTGCCGGTCTCGAGGACGAGGAGCAGCAGGTGCGGTGGCAGTAGACCGTGAGCGCCGATGGGACCAGAGGCAGAGGAAGAATCCACCATGTGAGTGTCGTCGTCTTCATCTTCACTCTTGATGTGGTCGACACCAGCATCATCGGCAGTGGCCCGGAAACGTTCATACTTGTTCCCAATGACACAAGCATTGCGGATACGGCAACCAAAATCTTTCTTTCGAAGGACTTCTTGTAGCTGGCCATCTTTACGCAACTCGCTTATGCTCACGTGGCGATCCTAGAGCAATTAGCGAGTGTTGAACATTAGGCTGACGTGGGGCGTAAGCTGATTAGGACTCGGATTCGAGACTCACGCCGACAAAAGCAACATCATTGTGATGAGCCGATCGCAAGAGGGCAGGCAGCACCCAGCGAGCGATGGGACTTTCGATAACAGTCCTGGTAAGAATACCACAGTCTGGCGGAGTAGGGGGTGGAGGGGCAGCGGGCGATGCGGCGGCGGCCGAACCTTTGGAAAGAACGGTCTTGAGGTCGACGGTCTCGGTGACCCAAGCCCCATCCCTGAAAACGTTTGTCTGAAAGGCCATTTCAACAGATCTTGTCAAGTAAACATGGTTGTGAGGGGCCGAAAAGTGCAGTCAGGTGACGACGATGCAAAGGACCAGGGGCAGAACGTTCAGAGGGACGAGGACCTTTGATATCGCCGGGCGGTATGACGGAGTTCAATCGGGAGGAACCCGAGCTTCGAATTCGACTTGGGGCAGTGCTCTCAATCTTACACAGAGTAAATGAGTGCGTCGATGGGGCCGTACGAGGAGAAGCCGGGTGGTGAATGGGACGCTGTTGCCGGCGTAAGCAACCTGGTGTAGCCGTGGGCAGGGCAGCGGACGTGGGAATGTATTGTAGTCTTAAGCCGGCGCGAAAGTTGGGTCAGCGCGGAGTAGACTGAGGTTACCTTAGGTTGCTGTGGTTTAAGAGTTGTGTAGTCCAGTGGGGCCCCACGTTTCTCAAGCCATTGGGGCCCAGGGCAGCAGGTGCGTCTACCTTACCTGAGGTTGTCTGCCCACGGTACACTCACGGCTTTAAACCTGCCCAACATCATTTGGGTAGTGCGCAAACAGTATGGAGTTCTCAGGTGGCTGACGGATGATTAAAAGCCTTGCCTGAGAGGCAAGTAACACGCGGAGGTGTGGCTATACTGGTGCAGGTGTGCCCGTGACTTGGATTCAGTTGTTACTTAGCACGCCCTCTTAAGATGAAAAAACCGAGTCCTGGAAGCTGTCACGGTGTCTGCCATCAGGCGAGCCGCGGGGAAAACAATGGAAGTAAAAAAGCAACTGAAGCATGCACGCCGCTGTTGGGCCGCGAGGTGCTCCCGAGCTTGGCCAAACAGTCCAGATAATCGTTCTACTTTGCATGCCCTCCCACCTCTCGCGCCTTATCGATAAAACTTGCCTACCAACCTTACGTACGAAGCTGTCAAGCTGTGTAGTTTCCCTGAGCAGGCCTGAGGCGGGGTAGATCAAGTCAACGACAGGGCCCTCAGCCACTGAGTGACACAGACGGCCGCTGAAGAAGCTGGCAAGTGGCATTCTAACCTTAGTACCTACCTAGGTTCGCCTGGATTGACCCGGTCCCGCCATCCCGTCATCCCGTCTACCCACTCCGTTGTCTGAATCGGCGCTAACAAGACGGGCACCGTTTCCACAGTGTGTGGGCCGTTGTAGCTAAGGTAGCTACCCAAGGAATCTACCTACACTTACCCGGCCTGCGGGCTGGCCAGGTCCAGTGGAAAAGCCGTTCATCCCAACAACTGTCGACACGCATAGTTTCTTCTACCTGCGGCAACCGGTGAACCACTCCGGGATGCTTCAGAGGCGACTAGACCTCGGCAGTCCTTCAATTTATTGCCGCATTAGAAGCGAGAATATCCATTCATCGGTCGAGCCTCCAGTCGTCGCAGAATGTTTGGCCCTTTCCGCCGTATCAAGACGGCTGCAGCAGACAATGGTCGGGAGGAGCATTGGCTGCGCGTATGTGGAATCTGGCCTTGGGTGGAAGTAGGAAGATGCTGCAGGTTCATTTGAATCTCTGCCATCCTGGCTGAGATCCATGTCGACGTGGTCCGTACCGTTCTCACCGGCCGGCTCGCTTGCCTTCAACCTTGCCTACTTCGAGCTCTAAATGACTCGACGTGCTTCGCGCAACCTAGCGGACGTCTGCGTTTACTTCCGGCAAACGTCCAACAGGAGGCGCCCTGGTATCTCGAGGCCGTTGTGCGTTTCTCCAAGAGCCAGTCATCTCTGTCAGCACAAATTTGTCGGCAGAAATCTCCCTCTTGCCTGACGCTAGTTAGACAGCTGCGAGCGAACCAACCGGTTCTTGCTCGCCTCGTTGCAACATGGCCAAGACAAAGCGGCCAGTGGCATCGATCTTAACTTCTCTGAAGGTCAAGCACAAAGGGCTTCCGCTTTTTCTTTGAGGCTGGCGCGATGTTTGTGGATGTAGAAAACCTTTGGAGTCTCCAGGCAGTGTGGCGGCTAGGACGACCGGCATTCGTGGCCGCCTCCCTACCTTACGGGCGTATGTCAGTTTGTGTTCGAACTGAGCGAGCTGTGTGCTACCTTGCATCCACTGCTGCAGGCCGACTTTTTTGACCATTGCTCATGCAACCCTCCTAGCCCAGGGAGCAAGTAGGCAAAGAAGCAGAATATGGCGCTCTTAGGCTAGCCAACCGATGCCAACATCCCGAGCAAGATCTGTCGTTTGTGACAAACCACATGCTCCTTTTTGAAGTCCATAATGAGTCCTAAAGGGGCTTTGCAAATGTTGACTTGGGTTACACAACTTCTTGACTGTTGCTGGACACTGCTGGTCACTTGGGTCGAATACTTTTTTCGAGACCTACATGCTGCAGCCGGTGCCGGTGTTCTCTTTTTGAGGTGACAGTACAGTTTCCGCAGGCGCAAAGATCGGCTGATCGTTTGTCACTATTAAACATTGACTGGACAGGGTATATGATATGGAAATATAATAGACATGAGGACGTGATGCAACGCACTTGGTAAGTTTCCCTTCGTTCCAGCTTACCTAAGTACCATGTCCTTCCCGCAAGGGCCTGGACCGCTTGATCCCCGCCAGCAGATGTACCTGGGTAGCAAGGCAGGCAAGGACCTCCAGGCGGCGATCCAGTGGTGCGACAGATCTCCACAGTGGAGGTCCTCCGTCATCGTGGCAGCTTTCGCTAACTTCTCTCTTGGATCTTTCAGGATTTGCTTCTCGCTGGCCGAGTAGTTACCCGATCTCTGCTTCTGCCTGCGCCCCGCATCATACTCCTGTCGGATCTTTCGAGATCGACGGGTCTTGGGGTTCGCGTAACCAACCAGCGGCGACGAGGCCGGACCAAAAGCATCCTTGCAGCTCGACGAGCTCCCAGTGAGGCTAGTTTGTAGCTGCAGGATGCTTGCTCTGCTCACGCGACGAGCAATTCTTAACGACTAGACGACGCGCTGAAGGTTGTAATTCGAGGTCATGGCCACCAAAGCGACTGGCGACGAAGTCAAGGACGGCGGCGCAGCCGATCATCTACGTCGCAAGACAGACGATATCCTCGAAGCATGCAAATGGCGGAATATCGAGGCCCTTGGAAGCCTTGCCAGCACACGAGGTGGTTTCCTCACTGATGATTTGCGCCGTAAAGCATGTAAGTGGCCATCCCGTCGCCTAGCAACTCCTCTGATTAGCCTTCTAACACGGCATTTTTGGGGCAGGGCCCATACTGCTCGGGCTTGCGGATAGCGAGGACTTCAAGGAAATAATTGCGACTGGTATAGACGAGACGAACTCGTGGAAAGACCTCCCGCGTCACAGGGACGAGGACCAGGTCCAGCTCGACGTCAATAGAGCCTTCATTTACTACCCCAATCGTACGCTTCTCCTTGCGAAGACGGCCAGGCGAGTTTTGGCCCGACAGTCCCGTCCATGAGCTGACGACCCAACCTATAGACCAGTCTGACGCCGAACTCGACACGAACAAGAGCGAGTTATCTGATCTGATTACCGAGGTCCTCCGACGATATCCGTACCTGTGCTACTTTCAGGGCTATCACGACATTTGCCAGGTGTTTCTACTCGTACTGGAGCCGCCATGGCGTGCCCGTCTAGTGTCCCGCCTCTCTGTCCTTCGCATTCGCGACTTCATGCTCACAAACCTTGAGCCAACCGTTGCGCAGCTGCGTCTGATTCCTGACATACTGAATGCTGCGGACCCCAAGCTAAAGCGACACCTCTCCGGCACCGAGCCTTTCTACGCCCTAGCCGGTACGCTTACCATGTATGCCCACGATATCCAGGCATATCGTGATATCGCCCGCCTTTTCGACATCCTCCTCACTCGGGAGCCGGTCTTCAGCGTCTATATGTTCGCTCAAATCGTCCTGAATCGGCGAGACGAGCTCTTTGACAATGACGAAGACGACCCTTCCATGCTGCACCTGATATTATCCAAGGTTCCGCAGAAGATGGATCTCGAGGCGCTGATCGCCAGCACTACTGTGCTGTACGAGCGGTACCCTCCCGAGACTCTATCAGCATGGCGGCGGATATCAAAAGCGAGCTCACTGAAGACAGCGCGGTCCGTCGAAGTCTGCGCGAAGCAGACAATGGACGAAGGATTTAGCTTTTTCCAGAGGCAATTGGCCGAGCTCCGTGCCCTGGAACGCCGGCAGAAGATACTAAGAACGCTTTGGGCGTATAGGAAGGGGGCAGCAGCAGCAGGTTTAGCTGTCGTTGTCGGACTGGTGGCAGTATATTTGCGCCGCAACAGCAGCCCGATCGCAGAATTGGCTGCCTGGTGTGCGAAGTGGACAAACGGAACAAACTGGACACACACCTTCTAGACGATGCTTGGTAGAGTCTGAACCTTAGACGGGCAGGGAAAAGTGCCGCGTGTAAATTTAAAGTCCCTGGTAGTAGAGAAAAGCTACCGCACATATGATATCCCATTTGACTTACGCACCCGACGCCATGCCTGCCCACGCCGTAACAGTATGGTTTGTGATTTTAAGCACCCTCCTGGAATGCCGTCTTGAGTTCTTCGAAATGTTCCTGTTGTTCCGTAGCCAGCTTCCCACTCACATCGCTGATGATGGTCGAAACCAGCGAGTAGTTGTTGTATAAAAACCGCTCACGCTTCCGCTTGTCCCCGAAGGATTGACTGTATCGAGTCAAGAAGGCTTCCGCTTCTGAACGCAACCGCCGTAAGCTAGTGACCACGGGTTCATCATCACCCGCCTCGGCGCTGAGCGTCAAGACACCCTGTAGGATCTGGCCAAATCTTTGGGTGACGAGATGAGGCGCTGCAGACAGCTTGTTCTGATCCGCAGCCTTGGGCTTAGTGGGCAGAATATTGGTTAGTTGCCGGACCGACTCGCAGTGGTGGTCCATGACAACCTGTAGCCTAGGCCATAGGAGCATGGTAGTCATGTTGATATAGCTATCAACGGCGGGAATCTTGCGTCTTTGTAGCTCAAACGCCAAGTGCTGATTGAGCCTGATGCACAGAAGTAGACCCAGAGCGTCGTATGTTTCATTCGTCAACGTCCTGGTCAATGTCTGACCGAGAGCGAAGGTCGGTTCGAAGATGTAGTTGAATTGCCGCGACACTGCTGCTAATGAAAGCGGCGGTGAGAAGTAGGCGGCTAGGAAGGTATACTCTGCAGTGGCGTTGTCAATGAGCGCCAAATTGAAGTTTCTGAAAGGAACTTCGAGGTAGTGAGTGGTCTGGTCCTCCTCGGCCAAGTAAGATGATATCGCGGATTGATTGCTCGTCTTCAAGAGGTCGATGCGGCGCCCCAGGTTAAAAGCATCGTGCGGCGGACCAACCGGCTTTGTTGCAGATAAAACTGTGGCTCTTCGTGATGTTTCTTCGTGTCCAAGGACGTCATTCTTATCCAACGTGTGTAGTTTCAGCTTTTCCAAAGCCTTCTGGTATCGAGTGAACTGATTCACATAATACCACCTCATAGTATTCATGTAAGCCTGGCTGATTTCCTCACCAAGCTTTGAGTGATGTTTGTGCAAGAATGCAAAAAGATCCTTGAACTTGAGGAAGTTCTGTTGCTGGATGATCTGGGCATTAATGTGGGGGGACCTGAGCGCCTTGATCTGGGCGACAATGAAGTCTCGTATCCTTTCGATGGCTTTCATGGTAAGCTTCTCCAATAGAGGGCCGAGGTCAGCCCAAGCTTTACTCTGCCGCGGACTGGCCGTGTTCTTCTTGTATGCTGTTGCACGTTTATCCACTTCAGCTAGCATTTTAACCCATGTCTCGTCGATGTGACCTTCCGATATCTTGGAGACGACATGGGGGGAGACGCTCAATTCCTCAACCACGGGTCCGAACGCCTTTTCCACTGCTCTTCTGTTCTCAAGTCGGACATTGAGGGCTGTCGAGCGGGCCTGCAGAGTTTCTATGTCTGCGGAGACCGTCGCGAGATCGTTGCGGAAGCTCGTCAAGTTCGTCTCGACAGAGCTGAGAACGCCGTCGCAAGCTGCGATGGACCGATGCAGATCTTCAAATTGGGCCTTGCTGGTCTCATCTGCGCGTGGGGTCAGCATACGGAAGGTTGGCCGCAAAAAAAACCAACTTGTAGAGCTCTTACATTCTTCTGCGGTTTGCCGGCGGTAGCCATCGGCATCGTCCGTAGCCGTGGTGTCGGAGCTCGCCAGCTCACGCAGACTCATTCCATTAAAGTCGAATTGGAACTCGAGATCCTTCTCAGCTATGGCCCCGGCTGTACCATTCACGCCGGGTGTTGGCAATGAGGGGGTATCCAGGATCTGGCCCAGGATTTCGACCGAATCGGGTCCCTCGTAGGTAGTTTGCGATTGCTTGAGGCCGGACCCGTTGACCTTGCGGGAGGCCAGAAACGAGTTGGAAGAGTCATTGGAAACGAGGGAGAGGGCAGAGCCTCTTGGCGTTATGCCGGGTCGTTGAGAGGTGACATAGGGACTGTTGGAGGTTCGTCGCGGCAGGGGAGAGTAGGGACGGCTGCCGGGCTGCGACGGTGAAGGAGACGGGTTCGACTGGGCTGCGAGCCGATCAAGCCACATGATGGGCTTGCGGTGGGAAGAGGCTACAAAGCGGTTCGGTCGGTTCGGTCGGTTCGGTCGTACACCATGACATCGAAGGATTGGAGTCGATGGGGGGGCGTGGAAGGGGGCAAGCGAGCTGGATCACTCAGGATACGTAGACCTGTGATATTGACCGGGAGCCGACAAGGCTGATAGTCTCCTGCAGGGTGATGTGTTCTGATTGGATAATCTGCAGTCCAGGCTCTTCAGCCACAAAGAGTACGTAATGTAGAGCTTAGTGTGGCGCAGCAGGGATTCGGATGTTTGCTTCTCTTGATGAAGTCCCGCCCAGAGGTTGAAAGTGCGGGGCAACGTTTTGGAAGGCCGACG
Organism: Colletotrichum chrysophilum; assembly: GCF_026319265.1. Taxonomy (NCBI): domain Eukaryota; kingdom Fungi; phylum Ascomycota; class Sordariomycetes; order Glomerellales; family Glomerellaceae; genus Colletotrichum; species Colletotrichum chrysophilum. The sequence continues at coordinate 106,515 of NW_026517350.1, read as the reverse complement.
GTGCGGGAGCACTGAAGCAAACGTGCGGGGCAGGACTTGGACAGGCGCAAAAACAGGTCATTGATGCATCCGAAATGCGTAAGTGTATCCGGGAGAGGGACGAAGATGCTGCATCAAACATGTTGTGCAGAATCCGCGACGTTTCTCGGGTAACGAACCGTTCCAGAGACATCAATGGAGGGGTATGTGGGATTGTCTACTGATGTAGAAACAGGTCGTGTTTGTTTTCCGTTGTGGCTTTGTTGCGGTTTCCTCTGTCTGATTCCGACGACGCGGATTCTATTCTTTCACACACAAAAGACGAGAGGAACGCACACACCCAATGCCAATGCACAGAAAGGAGGGGCAGGCATTGATGAATATCTACACGGCACCAATATATACGGGCGCAACGAGAATGACCACGTTTGGTGGAAATTTTGAGCGCATACCGTGCAAATCACTCCCGCCTTCAGGGCCTCCCCTAGATAGTGGAGGCCCGGACAGGGTGACTGAATTGGCCAGTGTTGGTGTTGGCAGCAGTCGGGTTCCTAGTCAGGCGGCATTAGCGCCAAAAATGAGTGCTACGGACTGTGAGGTATTGTCGCCACGGGAGCTGGACGTACCCGACAGCTTCGATGACTTTGGGCAGGCGCCCGCGTACCACGTAGGCACCTTAGTGAGTAGCTAGATTGTCCATTGCTGGCTCGCCGTAACGTATCTCGCCGAAATTCCTTATATCTCGTCAGCCTCAGAACGAGGGGCTTGTTCCGGGCACTCCAAATCTAGAAAAGCACCATATGACCTTTCGGCGTGGAGTCATTGGACATGGACGGCTCTTCATGACTTAGACCGACTTCTCGCACTCTACCTTTGCGGCGAGGTACCCCCTATGCCTCACCGGCAGGTGCCTGCGGTGAATGATTGCGGGCGGGAAGCACAGGGCCAAGGGGGCCCGAGTGTCTGTCGCTCGAAGGCTGGGCTGCAGTGGCCGAAGGAGGGGCAGAGGTGAGGGGCAGAAGGGCTCACACTAAGGTGCTCAGAGTGGCAGGCCACCGCCGCAGTCTCGACCTACCTTACCCAGCACACCCAGGTACCTAGGTTGTCAAGAAATAGACATTTCGACTGCTGTGTGCTGTGCGTGGTCAGCGGTGGCAGATGCTGAGGGGAGAGGGTGAGAAAAAAAAAAAGAAAAAGCCCACACTCCACCTTTTTTTACACTGGCAAGTGTCCCACACAACCCGCCTGCACACCCGTGAGAAAGGGTCGGAGAGAGGAGAGGGGCGCGAATCTGGACCTAAGAAAAAAAAACCCAATAATAAAACCAGGAAAAAAAATTATCTACTCCCGCCTTGCCTTCCCTCTTTTTCCCCTCCGTTCCCCCCTCCAGCCCGCTCTTCTTCCTTTACACAACACTCTCCCCCCCCTCACAAATAAAAGCAGTTGTTTTTGCTGGGTATCGCCCTTGATCCGTCGACATCTCCGTTCCCGATTTTTAGACATCTTCTTCAAGTCAATCCTTCAAAATGGCCGACGACTCTCAGGTAAGCACATGCGCAAGCTGATATCTCTGTTCTGTCGTCTCTGTCCCTTGTGCTGGTCGCATGCGCTGCGCTGCACCGCTGTTGTTGCTCGGGCGAAGGAAAAAACCACCACCCACATTCACAACCACCCCGCATTGGGTGAGCCCCGCGGCTGCATCAACGCACCACGGCTCAGCGCAGCACATCCGTACACCACGAACCGCCGACTGCGAACACTCGACTTTCCATCTTCTCTAGATTGTCTTTCGTTGTATTCATCCCGGCGTGCCTCAGTATGCTAACACGCCGGTTCTGTAGCATGATCACACCTTCGAGTCCGCCGACGCCGGCGCGTCTGCCACCTACCCCATGCAGTGCTCTGCTCTGAGGAAGAACGGTCACGTCGTCATCAAGGGCCGCCCTTGCAAGATCGTCGACATGTCTACCTCCAAGACTGGCAAGCACGGTCACGCCAAGGTTCACTTGGTCGCCATCGACATCTTCACTGGCAAGAAGCTTGAGGATCTCTGCCCCTCCACCCACAACATGGACGTCCCCAATGTCCAGCGCCGCGAGTACCAGCTCGTAAGTCCCGATCTATACTGCGAATTTGGCAAATGAGATCCCGTCTCCTGACATGCACACTCTCAGCTTGACATCTCCGACGATGGTTTCCTTTCCCTCATGAACGACGACGGTGACACCAAGGACGACGTCCGCGTCCCCGACGGCGAGATTGGCGACAAGATCAACAAGCTTTTCAAGGTTGACGAGAAGGACACCAGTAAGGACACATCAACTCCCATATTTCAAGAGAACAGTTGCTGACAGCAAGCTCAACAGACGTTGTCATTCTCACTGCCATGGGTGAGGAGGCTGCCGTTGAGGCCAAGGAGGCCCCCAAGCAGGCTTAAGCGTCGCAACTCTACTATTTCAACAGACAATGACTTCCACAAGCGCTCACTCCGTGCGGCCTTGTTGGCAGATGTTGGCAGATCGGGAGCATGACTACAGATATTTCTTGGCGCCTCGAATATCAGCGAGCTCCCCGTCGATCGTTGCGTAGAGGACTATCTGGACAGGAATTGATACTGATTACGCGAACTCGACAACTGCAAGACACGTCGCACGACTTTTCCTTTGTTTTGGTCTGTTTCACAGACTCTTATGACGACCAGACTAGCAATGGGATAGGTGAAAAATATTGGGAGAGCTTCGCGGTGGCAACAGATCTGTCCGATAGAAAAACGGCACATTTCCTCCACCTCGTGGTTCCTTCTTCGTTACCATTTTACAGTGCCTTGTGTTCATCAATCTGTGCAAATATATTTCTATGTAAATCTACTCTTAAGCTGCCGGGTCAAGCTGGAACGCGGGTAATACTGACGTGAAGTCATCAAAAATATGCCCAACTTCAAGTTCAGGTCCACAGTTGGTGCACCGTGCATCTCTACATTCACTCTTTTCGTTCATCTACGGCTCGTAGTAAATTGAGACGATGCTCAGTTCGCTTGTAACCTGGTTTGCTTCCCTGTTATGCACAATCTCGAAGATTGTGGAAAAGTGCAGTCTGGTCGTCTGCCTAATTGATCTTGTCGAATCAAGGTAACCGGTTGAGCACTGTCCTATATTCTCCGACAGGGTAAGTTTCTGCCCGATACTCATCTTTGCAACTCAACCTCCAACCACAACAACATGGCCCCAAGCAGGGAACTGCACAAATTCCCCAAAGGGGAGCGTTGCGAACACTGTGGTTCACGAAAATGGTATTTAGAGAATGGTCTTCGATATTGTGCAAAAGAAGGCCACCAGCTCGAGGTCAGTTGGTGATGATTTCCATGTGTGTCAAAATCTAGAGCTGATCCATTCCTCAGGGCTATGTTGAGTTCGATCTCGGTGATGAAGACTTTGGCCAGAAGGGAAAAGTCTCCCGGAAAGAGAAGCAAATCAAAGAGCGCGTGCGACGTGTCCTCACCGGCCCGCCTGCACGAGATCTGTATCTCGAATGCCTTCAACTCATACTGAGGGAACAGGTGATGTGGTTGGTCGACGTCAAAGGTCACAAGGCAGAGCTCGAGACAGTAGTTCGCGACCTTTGGGATCTTCGCATACGAGGAGCCGCGAGTGCTGCTGAGAACGACTCTGCTTCAGAGGCCGAGCTCTCCCTCTTCAGCTCCCAAATCGACCTCTCGCAGGACGAGCAACCTAGCAATCGCACACAGGGAGCACAGAACTGGACCCCCGAGAGTGGGAGCGAGTGGCCCGCTCCGCGACTGATGGACACTCTAGCGCTCTGCTTTCTTGGGTGCATGCTTCTCAGAATGCCGACACGCACAGGAGATTTGGCTAGGTGGGCGAGGGCGGGAAACATTCCCTACAAGCATAGTGTAAGCTTGAGCGTCAATGGTGTTAAGAGTGTCTGCTGATATGACCAGTATCGAAAACTGCCCCAAGAGATGCGTGACCGGTTACCAGCATACTATTCAACGGTATTGAAAGCAGCATACTTGGCCAAATTTGATCATGGGGAGCTGCATGCTGCCGTACTGAGTCTCGCTCTGTCGTTTAATTCCAACTACGGCATAGTTTTCCCTCCCCTAAATGACGTCCTGATGACATTGCAGTACGTCCGAGAGCTTGGACTGCCCAGTAAGGCTCACGTGGGTATGGCTATTGTGCCGTTGCTGACAGCCAGTAGTTGAGACTATATCGGTTGCTCGCAGGATACCACTCATCGTCAACCTGCCGTATGAATTTCCATTAGGCAAGTCTCGACTGAGACTTATACACCAGCCTGAAATTCTGCTTGTTGCCGTCATTGTTCTCACGACCATCCACTGCTTCCCCCTCGAGGAATCCAAGTCACCGGTGCAAGAAGGAAAGCTTTTCTTGATACCAGACTTCAAGTGGGATGAGTGGCGGACGTCCATGGCGCCAGCATTGGCCCCAGAAACTGTTCCCACCGCTGATTACCTTGGTGTAACGGCTTCACACATTACGTCGATGGCGCAAGCAGAGCTGGATGAGTATTTTACTCAGCTGTCAATGCTCACAGACGCACAGTGTAAGTCTTCGGACGGTTAATTGCTCTAGGTTACATGACTAACTACGACCAGCGGAGGATTCAGTGCTCGCCAGGTACTTTCCAGTTGATGAACTGCCGCCCAAGCAACCGCCATCTGAGGCCCCTGAAGATGAGATAGAGGAAAGGTTACGCACAGTTCAAGGACGGGCTGCGTCGTTTGCCGTCCATGAAACAATGGAAGAGGAGGGTCCGAAAAAGAACAGACAATACTCCTACAGGTCCGAGGAAGATCTGCCCCCTGCGGGTAGGGATTTCTTCCGGCTTGCTGGCCGTCTCTCTGGTCTGTCAGTCAGTATGTTGTTGCGAGCCGTCAACATGCTCGAGGCAAACATCCTCGTTTGGCAAAGAGAGCAACGCAGAGGGGCAAGTGAACGTCGTGAGCGGTCCCGATCAGCCATGAGCGTAGAGCTTGATGGCGGGCTGCCCACGCCAGACGAATGATGGCTGTGCACGCAGTCTTTGCTGAATAGGAAATGGGGGGCAAGGAGGAAACAGGTTTTTGATACCCAAGATACCATAGATTCATACACGGGATTCATGACATTAAGAGCAATTCCGCCTTTGTACGGGGCATGACATGGGAACATTCAAACGCAGGGTTAATGAGCTCACATGTGAAGTCATCTATCCATGATACCCGACATATGTAGGGAAGGCAACCTACCTACCAAGGTCAGGTAGTGCGAATACGCATTACCTCACCTCAGGTATCTGCAGCGGTCTCAGCGACAGTAACCTGCCGCAGGGCTGAGGTCGGGGGCCTTCGCCGTAGTGGGTACAGTAGGTAGGCAAGTACCTAAGTGAGGTACCTACTTAGACTGGCTGGATAGTGTTGTAGGGTGAGGTGGTGGTGCTCTGTGAGCTACGGTTGTTCCCACAGTGCTGCACAGGGTGGGAACCCGCTTTGGGGTCGACCGCACCTGCACCCGCCTATCCGTGATCCATGTGACCTACCGCGTGCCCTAATTAGGGCTTTTTGTTTTTGATCTTTCGCCGTGAACACCGTTCTCAAGCCCGCCCCACCATCAGTTTGCCGCGATCACCAGAACTTCTTCGGTAACAACAGCCAGTTCGCGAGAGGTCGGCAAGAGTAAGTACACAGGCACCCCCTCTGACGGACGTCGGCGCGCGCGCTTCGCTCGATTGACGGTGATGCTAACATTTTACCTTCAGTGCAGATGTGAGCACCCCCGAAAACAAGATTTACCCGCCGCGATTTCCTCCTTCCGTGCGACGACCGCTATCCCGAAAACGCCGATGGACTGACGATGGTGGCTACAGTTTCGTGAAGACCCTGACGGGTAAGACCATTACCCTTGAGGTCGAGTCCTCCGACACGATCGACAATGTCAAGTCCAAGATCCAGGACAAGGAGGGCATCCCCCCCGACCAGCAGCGCTTGATCTTCGCCGGCAAGCAGCTTGAGGACGGCCGCACCCTCTCGGACTACAACATCCAGAAGGTTAGTGGAACACTGCATTTTACCCTCGCAGGGATATGAGGAGGTGTAAATGTCGACGATGAAGGATATGAGGACTGGACGTGGAACGAACGGAAGCTGACAATTTGCGCAGGAGTCCACGCTCCACCTGGTCCTCCGCCTCCGCGGTGGTATCATCGAGCCCTCGCTCAAGGCTCTGGCCTCCAAGTTCAACTGCGACAAGATGATCTGCCGCAAGTGCTACGTAAGTGGTCTTCGCCTGCTTAGCGGATCCATCCCCCCCGACCGACTCATCTAACACCGCCCAGGCTCGTCTCCCTCCCCGTGCGACCAACTGCCGCAAGCGCAAGTGCGGTCACACCAACCAGCTCCGCCCCAAGAAGAAGCTCAAATAGACGATTTATTACGGATGCGGCGTCACGGGTTCTGGCATTCTGGAGAGGATGGCAGGGATGAAAATATTTTCCTTGATTCATCGGGCTTTGTGGTAGCATTACTTCCCACCGACAAGCAGTTCTTCGAATAAAAACTGAATTGGTCGCCCTACCTCAAACCCGTCCGTCCTCGATCGGAGGCTGAATCGTATGGCGAGAGCGCCCGGGGCGTCCTGAGTGCTGCATGGAGATGCTAACGAGCATGAGAGACGTACTATGATGGATGCGGGATGGCGACTGGCATACTTCATTGATGATACGATGAAGATCAGCACCGTAGAAAACAAAAATAACAGAGCCTCACACCCAAACGATCGGGAACCTTGATGTGTAAAGTGACTGTTGTCATCGATCAGTCGGTCTCGTTACATCTGGCTCCATGCATAAATCGGGGGTGTTGAGTTATCCAGGGTAGTGTCGCAAGTATAAGCGGGTGGGCATTGCGCACACGCTGCAGGGAGGATGTTTCTGGTGGGGCCGGTCACGCAGGGAGCTGCAGTGTCCAGGGCCAAATTGCTATACGTGGGATTACGACACCTATGCTTCTCCTGAGCTCTAGAAACTGGACATTCACGATTCCGGAACACATCGACTTCAGGGCCTACAAACGACGATCGCGGCGCGCGCATACCTGCCTCTTTCGCCAGGCTGTCACCCAAAGTATTATTCCTTTCCGAAGAGTTCTCCGCCTTGCATACAGCAGCTATGCCTTCAGGTTCCGGGTACGATGCTGTTGTAGATGTCGACGATGAGGTAGAGAGCTTCATCCCTCGCTTCCACTCCAACCCGAGTTGCTGATTCTTTCGCAGGGTGACCTCGGTCACACCGATCTTCAAGACGACCTCGAATTTCACACCTCAAACTTCGCAGACACAACACCAGGAAGTCGCAAGCCTCCCGCGTCTGGCCTCCCTCCTCCTGCGACAGCTTCCTCGAGCTCCTCGAAGCGCTTCCTGTGGAGCCTGAACTTCTATGCTCAATACTTCGATGTCGACACGTCAGCCGTACTGTCTCGTTGCTGGGCCGCGCTCTTCCCTCGAGCCAACTTCCTTGATGTTCTCGAGGGTAACCCCGACTTATACGGTCCCTTTTGGATTGCGACGACAGTCGTCTTGATTCTCTTCCTTGGAGGCACCATCAGCCAGTACCTCTCCAGCACCGGTACAGGGCCGTTTGCCTACGACTTCAAGCTTCTGAGTGGTAAGGTTCAACATCCAACGACTATCTCGTATCTGCACAGACACGCTGACCTTTCGTGCCCCAGGTGCTGCCGGCCTTATCTACGGCTACACCCTCTTCGTTCCCGTCGGCCTCTACGTCGCTCTACGTTACTTCGGGTCCGAGTCTGCAAACCTCCTTGAATGCTGGGCCCTCTATGGCTATGCCAATCTCATTTGGATTCCTGTCGCTCTCATCAGTTGGTCGCCCATCAACATTCTCAACTGGGTGTTCGTCGCTGTCGGCTGTGGCATGTCTGTCGCTTTCCTTCTGCGAAACCTTTACCCTGTGTTGAGTGCTACGGACCACCAGACGAGCAAGATTCTCCTCATCGTCGTCGTCGCGCTTCACCTCGGCCTCTCCCTGGCCATCAAGATCCTCTTCTTTGCGCATGGAAGCCCTGTCGCGAGCACCCCAGCGCAGCCTCCCGCCGCTGCGCCGCCCGCTGAAGGCCAGCCCCCTCAACTCTTCTGAGCTGAGTTGGAGTGCCTTCTGTCCTCCCTCCTGTGTTTGTAGAGTCAGCTAGAAGGATCAAATGGAAGAGAAAGATCCATCGTCATTGTTTGGGTTTGAATTTGGGAATTGGGCATTGCCGCGCATTGCCGCGTCATCCGGCTTGGTGCGGACCACCACATGTACCATTACTGTACAACGAATATCATGATTGACCCGAATGCGACTGTCTATGCTACGCGCAACCCATAGATATGGCCCGTAGATTTGATGCCAAACCAGCCGTGACTTTCACCCATCAATCCTTAGTGCTCCTTCTTTTTCTGAACCGGTCCCCCGTTCTTCTCCCAGTCGAGCCAGCTGCCAGGGTACTCCCCGACGTTCTTCCATCCGGCCTCCTTGGCCAGAGACGCCAGCGCCCGACTACGCACACCAGCCTTGCAGTACATGATCAGCTCCTGGTCTTGGCCTGGGCGCTTGAAGCCGTGTAGGTCCTCAAAGTCCTCCGAGGTCATGTGAAAGCTTTGAGGCGCTGTCCCAACAGGGATGTTGATGGCACCGGGGATGCAGCCCGTCTGCACAAGCTCGCCAGGCTCACGGGCGTCTGCCCATAGATCGCCCTTGTCAGCAGCCTGCATCGTGATGACACTCGAGATCTGTAAGAGGTGGGAGATGGCGGGGGAAACCACAAACAGTTTACATACCAATAATCACCACGTTTGGCTTGCCATCCTTGGCAAGCTTCTCCATCTGCTCAAAGCTCCACAGCTTGCTACCCGTAGCCGAGATCTCGTGGTAGTCGTCCGCTCGAGACTTTGAAGAGTAGAATCTTGGCGCAATGGCCGCGAGAGACCGGTTCGCCGTTGCGCATGCTGCAGGCCGGAAGCTCTTCGACGACGACGCAGCAATGGCGAAAGCCTGTCTTGCGAGGCCGGCGGGCGCGGCGACGCGGCCACTCGTGCGAAGCGCATTCGAATATGCTCTTCTTGTGGCTGACATACTGTATCGGATCTTTCTGGATGGGCGCCGGCTACGGACGTGGTTTGTGTGTGAGTGTGGTGTTGGTAGCCACTTTCGGAGCTTCAGACGATTGGTTGCTACTGGATCCAGGTACGGCGACAACAGTGCCCGCTCGACTGCAGTGCAGCAAGGGTCCGTTCGTCCCCACTCATGTCACCGGGGTTCATTCGATTCGGCGTTTTTGAGCAGACGCGCCGACCTCCCGACCTCGCACTAAGACATTCTGTTCCAGACGTCCTTCCAACTTTGACAGCCGAAGCATCGCCATTCTCAGGGCCAAGGATCTGGTGATGGATGCACACAGGCACTGGCTGGTTCGGTGGCCTCGTTGGGAAATGAGCCGCCAGAGATGGCCGGTTGCTGCGAGAAGAATGATGTCCATCGCACCAAGACAGCACAAAAACCACCGGTTCGGATACGGCATAACTTTGCAAGCGTGTCATTGACGCTGCTCTGAATCTATCTCTCTAGCATCATTCAGACAGGATGGCCTACCCCCCTCCCCCGGAACTCGTGGTCCCTGGAAACGACAACATGCCGAAATCGCCCAGCCGTGAGGCCATGCCTAAGGTATTATGTATATACAAACGTTCATTACAAATTTTAGTCTAGACAACCGACGTCGACCAATCTCGACTCGTCTTTTACGAGCCTCCTGTTTTGTCAGCCTTTTGTGGCGCCTGTCATCCACGGGATGCGCTAGCGGTGATCCCGTATAACCACTCTCACACCGCACTCATCACATTCATTGGATGAGCCTAGTCAGCAAAGCTAGCTTTGCACACCTACAAAGGAGCTTTTATACTTTATGCGCGCTCCTTGAAGGTCAGAGGGCAGTCGTCCTACACTTCTTAGCATCCTTTTCGCTCCCCTTCAGAACGTGACAAACATACCTTGGGAAAAATGGTCGCAAACACCTTGATCTCCTCAGACAATGGGGTAGCGTGGTGCACCCAGTCCATCAGAATGGACGCCTTGCCAATCATCAGAGCCAGGTTCAGCTGAGCGTAGACCTGGCCGAGGCAGTAGTGAGGACCGACGCCAAAAACGAGGAAGTTCTTCGCGCCCTTGGCCTCAGCATCGCCGGTGTAGTATCTTTCGGGATCGAACTCATCGGGGCGGTCGTAAACCTCGGGGTCGCGGAGCGCAGGGTAGACGGTGGGAATGATCATGGCGCCTAGGTTTTGTCAGAAAGACTCCCAAGCATGTGAAACAAAAAGCTTACCCTTGGGGACGGTGTACGTGTCGGTGATGGGGAAAGGCTTCTTGGCCAAGTATGGCACCATGATGACAGGAGGGCGCCAGCGGAGGAGCTCGCGAACAACAGCACGGGTGTAGGTCAAAGATTCAAGCTGGTCCATGTTGAGCTCGGCATGACGGTTTCCGTTACGGACCTTGAGGTTCTCCTCACGAATGCGGTCAAGAACATCAGGGCGCTGGGCAGTGACCTGGAAGAGCCAAGTGGCAGCACTGCTGGTGGCATCCTGAGAGGCGAAGAGGAAAGTGAAGACGGTTTGGGCGATCTCGTAGTCGGTGAACTCGCGGAGAAGAGGAGTCGGCTTCTCAAGACCCTCGGTGGAACCGGCAGCCTCGGCCTCGCGCCACTTCTTGGAGTCCAGGATGGACTTAACCCAGCCGTCCATGATACAGGTAATATCACCTCCAGCAGCCATGCGCACCTTGCTCTTGGCGGCGCACTTGGCGAACTCGGCGATGACCATGTCGGCCGCCTTCTTGCCGTACCAGGTCTTGGTGTAGGGAAGAATGATGGGGAAGTTGACCAGTTCGAGAGCCTCAGTGATGAGGAAGTAGTCGGCGGAGATCTTGCGAACGGCCTCGTCCGAGATGTAGAAGCCGACAAAGGTGCGGCAGGAAACGGCCGTCATGAGATCACGGAGATGCGGCATGAAGGGAACAGGCTTGTCGCCAGCGTTCTTGGTGGTCTGCAAGAACTCTTGGAAGTACTGCTTGTAAACCTGCTCCTGACCGGGCAGGTAAGAAGCCAGGGCCTGGCGAGTGAAGAGGCCGTTGAGTCCCTTGCGGAAGTCGACATGGGGCTTGCCGTCGAGGAACACCCAGTTGGTGGGGCCAAGGAGCTTGTGGGCGGCGTCGACAACGCAGGGCTTAACGTATCCGGGGGAGTTGAAGACCTTACGGGCCATATCACGAGTTGAGGCAATGACAACGAACCTAGGGGGTCAGATATCGATGTGTGCAAATGAGAGCTCGGGACACGAACTTGTGGAAGACGGAGACACAGCTGAGGGGACCGCTGGCCCATTTGGCCTTGTATTCCTCGAACTTGGGGTTGACGGACTCCAAGAAGGGACCAATGAAGGGCATCTTGAAGGTAGGGCCGGCAATGGTGCCCTTGGACATGATGTAGCTGACTGCGCCTGGTTAGATGGTCGAACATGGCAACTTGCGACCCGGAGCACGCGACTCACTCTGATCATATGCGACGGCGAGGGCCAACAGTGTGAAGAGAATGGTCCAGGCGCTGGCGTTGGTGACGGTCTCGATCATGTAGTCGATCTGGGGAGGGACATTGACATTGCCAAGCTTGGCATTGGCCAACACCGAGGTGAAGGTAGTCGCGTTGGACTCCATGGTTGTGGCCGAATTCGAGGTGGAGGGTATCGATGATTTCGGATTCGAGGTCGTCCAGGTGGAAAGGGGGAAAACACACACAAAACACCACCTCCAGGCGCAAAGAGAATGGTCAGCTCTACTCAAGCGCAGCGCACAATGAGAGAAAATCGTCTGGCGCACTTCGTCCTGGGAAAAGAGTCGATGGGCAGGGCGAGTGAGGGTTGTGGTTCGACTCTCCAGCGAGGGTTGAGGGATCACTACCTTGAGAAAGGAGAGCAGAAGGTAGGGAGGTGATGGAAGATTAAAAGAAGGGAGTTGATTATCTTCCCGTGGATGCGGACATGGGCCTGGACGGTTACGGGGACGGGGACATGGGAGGAAGTGGATACCGGATGAGGTTGTGTTCGTGGTAGGCCAGGTGAAAAGCGTGGTAAGGTGGTAAGTCTTCACCTCCCTCCGTCACTTGGAGGTACCGGTACCTGCGCCGGACGACCTTCCATACCTACCTTCCGGGCCTCCTCTGCTTTCTACCTCTGCAGGCGCAGGTGCCGTCATTTCTGTCCCGCTCATAGGCAATCCTGTCTTCGGTGCTAGATCTTCTAGGTACCCTGTGTTGTTGACAGCGAACATGTCGACCAGGACCAGGACCAGCTTAGGAGGCTCCAGGGAAGAGCCAGGCTTGATGCGCCGGCGATTAGCGTTACTGCCGGGGGGCCAGAGAGCGCGATGAAAAAAGTGATGGAATTGTGGGTTTGCCCCGTTTAGCTTGTGTGATGGTCGGTTGTGAATTTTTTTTTTCTTCCTTCTGATTCAGTATCCGTACGGATAGCACCACCGCCATTTTACCCTCGGACTCATGCCATGTGCCTGTCGTTGGGACGAAGCCAGCCAGCTGAGTTCCTCGAGGCAGGGCTGTTGCAGTTGCAGGCGGGGGGCCTGCGGTTTCCGGTCCGTGAATGGAAGTCCCTGGAATAAAAACACAGACAAAACCTTCGCAGGCTTCGCAGGGCGGTTGGGATTCCCTGCGTCCCGTCTTTTCGATCAGACTTTCCCGTCTTGCCTTGCCTTGCCTCTGAAGGTCAATTGGCAGCTCCCGTCCGCAATACCACCAGCTAAGGTGAAGCGCACCCGCCTGCCCAAATTTTGATAAGCAGCAGCATGCTTGTTCTGATAGAGCCAGAGACGGCCTGCATGACGACGGTTCGCAAAAGGCAGCGTAACGGCCAGAGAACCAGAAGGGATGGGCGTCGCAGCTTCTGCCCATGATTGATTCGGACGACGACCAGCAGAAAACAAAACATCCGTTCGCGCCGCAGCACCTCAATATCGCCTGCAGAACCCAATTTGCTTTCCGCAGCTGTCTCAATCGAAACTGAACGGCTTTTGTAAGGATCGCACCAAAACGGTTTAGTCTCCGAATCTGTTGGGTCCAACTAGTGTCGCGCAAATCTCCTGGGACCATTGGACGACCATGTGCCAGGGCGTTCAGGGCCAACTCGTCTCCGACACGCAAGAACCTGCCCATTCAGTCTCCAGTCCAACGCCATTCCTCGCCCGTCGCACTGCGCCTTGTGTGTCTATCCTGGCTGAATGACTTTCTGTCTGGTCTCATTGGGTGCGCATCCAAATCGGCCGCCGTCAATGAGCGCGAACATCCCGACTCCGAATGGCGCGAGGCGTGGGGTTCTCCTTTCATGGCCTGTGATCCAGCGCTTCAAGGATCAATATTTCCTCCAAGTCTGAGGTATCCGTACTTTTCCCTCGCACGTATTCCGATGGATGCGATTTGTCGACAACACGCAATATCGAACGAGCCCGAGGACTCGCATCCGCGCAAGGCGGGCTGCGTCCAACAGAATCATCAATCGCGGGGCACTACCTTCAATTCGGATGGTTCGAACTCTCGATGTGCCGCCGCTTGGCTTCCACTGTCAACTGTCAGTGTCACCCTGTGTTCCCTAACCCAGCAGCTAGGAGGCAAGCTAAAAGGCGCTTCGACTGTAAAGTATCGCATACATGGCGGTACTTTCCCATATGCTCAGATTGTGGCGTTCTGTCGGTGACCTGCCAGTGAAAAAACCAAACCAATGCACTCACTCGGCGGGCAGCACATCCGGGCAACGCTGTTTCATAGTCATAACCGCACCTGGTTGCATAATTCCCCCGGTGGAGTTGGAATACCCTCTCAGCGATGTATGAATAATCATTCTCTTGGTTGGAGCCGAGGCGGGTTGTGCTCTTCTGCGTACATATGTATGCATTGTGCAATGCAACCAGCCCCCGTTGCGCCATGGTGCTTGGAGCTTTCTCATTGACCAATCTGCAGCAGCTACCCCTGACCTGTGGCATCTGACCCGGCCAATCAACCGCGCTTATCTTCAAGAGCTCTACCTAGCTTCTTGTGCAAGGAATACGAATACGATCTTAATAAGCAGCTCTCTGCTGGTCACTTTGGCGGGGTAATGCCTGGTTGGCGTCCGTGGCCTCAGCAGTCTGCTCTAGCCCGTCTCGGGAGCTCGATGACGCCTTTCCCATCTTGAGGCTCTAAATAAGGTTTGTGGAGGCACTCGGCGTAGGCCCTCTGCGCTGCTGTCGTCTGACTGACACAGACCACCCCTTCCATTGCTGCGGGACACGGACAAGATGGCAGATACCTCACAACTACATCATCATTGTATGATATTGTTCAACGTTCCCAAGTCGACGTTACCTTGACGATATTCGTCTTGTCTCGCGGGAGCGACGCCAACCGTTCATCTCATCCCGTGTGAGGCAGCTGAACTCAACCACATCGGGCCACTCCATATGAGACAGGAAAATGAGGGTCTTCGGACATCGGGATCCAACCTGGATCAGTCGGGTACAACACATCTACGTTAGTTGAGGCTGCGTCGAAACAGCGACGAGTAAAGTGACTGGCCACAACCAAAATCTGCGCCAGTCACAACGCAGAGTCATTGGCACATGCTGAACAGATAAGGCTGAGTTGTATACTCTCATATCATGCAACGCGGCAAGGATCCATGTCAACGTTGAGCTCTTTGTGACTCCAACGCTTCAAGAAAAACCGCGCCTAGAGGAGAAATTTTCAATCGAAGCGGGCTAAGTTAAGGTAGTTCAAGGCAGTGGATGAGTTGCGCGGCGATATGTGCAGCTGCGCCGCGATAGGCCAGCCACGCGGCCCCGCCAAGGATGATGACAGCAGGCAGTGTCGCGCGCACTTTCGTAGTCGCGAACGACTGCGATCTAATGACCACAACCATGAAGTCAAGCTTGTTTTGCCGAGCTGACCATTATCTGCGGCAATTCCGAAGATTCGCGTGCGCAACAGAGAGATAATACCCCGAGCAATTCTCGAGGCAGCGGTCAGTCGACGGCGAGAGCCGGCTTGAGTCGGAGCTGAAGTTGATGTTATTCACTGGAACACATGCGCTCGTGGTTCATATGAATTGTTGCGATATTTTCTCTTGCCCAAGGCAGGGGGTTTGACAGATAGACGTGAGTCTTGTAGAGGGACCCTGGATATCCATGGGGTAAGTTTCACTGCCTCAACTTCCGCAGTCTCCCGTCCGGTTAGCGTTGGGTCCCAGAAGGTTTCCGGAGCGAAGCGAGTCGGCACCGAACCGATAAGCGAATACTGAAGTCTGCGTCATCTGGCCCCACAAGGCCTACGAAGCGAGTGACAACCGGCGACTGGTGCCCCCAAAAAGCGACTGCACCATTAGGTATCTAGGAACACAAGCCGCCTATGAGTCAGCCCGGACATGAGCGGAGGGGGGCTGTATCGCGGCGCTGCGGAACAGGGCTGGCAAAGTCTTAACTGATGAGGAAAAGTTTTGCGACACAATTTGCAGTGAAAGCGGTATTGCAAGTGGGTCGTTCTCCGGCCAGGTTTCCGAACCTCTCGGCGCCAACGTGAACCAACAGGACAAGCTTTCACAGCCTGGCGATGCAGCGTCTGCCTGCTCTGATTGCCCGCTGCAGCCTAAGAATGAATTCCCTGGGCAATGTCGATTCTCACAAACGGAAAATATTTCCCAGCTTTCTCGCGACACCCGTCAGGCTCCTAGGCTGTTCGCCAGGCAGTCACGCGCACTTCGCAGGTTCAAAGTAGAGTAAGGTGAGGTAAAGTGAGCCACACAGCTTCGAGGGCTCCATTTTGTTTTGGTAAGATGACTGCCACATCAGACACCAACAAACGCGTCGCCTGCCGTCTACCAGTGCAATCCAAATCCCAAATGTCCATGGCTGCTTACCGCTTCTGCATCCCAATAGCTGCTGTTCTGCGTTCTCGTCACATCGCATCTCTCTGCCTGTCTATAGCCAATCCCGACGCATGCGCCAAGTCAACGTTTGGCCTCGAATTGGCACCCATCCACGAAGCAGTCCTGAGTGAGTGCGCCGCATGAGGCGCGTGCCATGCGTAATGAGTCACGTTTGTTTCTGCATGCTGAAATTGCGATTGTGAGTCCTTTCGGGCAGATGTTCCTCCATTTCTACCCTCCACCCCTGCCCAGCAACGCCTACGGCCTAGCTTAGCTTACCTTCCACACCCGCCCCGGCGGTAAGATCGACTCGGGCGACGACGTGTGGCCCCGATCCACTTTCACCCGGGCTTACGGGGGTGTCGACGACGGCAGTGATGGCTGGTTGCGTTGACGTTTGACGGTTGACGACTGCCGTCGTCTACGACTAAGCTTGGACTGTGGGTACCAGGCTGCCTTGTAGGCCATTCCGAGTCAACCTCTGAATCCTGGTTCGACTTGTTTCTGACTGACAGCTGTTTGGGGGTACAGCGCTTTGTAAGATATTTGTTCGAGAAGAGTGTCGTTGTCGTATAAGTAGAGCTCGTCTTTCTCTGGAAACCTGAGGTGTTTGGATCATCATCACTCAGACAGACCAACAACACAAGCAATCAACAACAGCTTCCTCATACCATTCTCCCTTCTCAAGCCTTACACCTTTTCCATCCATAGCCAACCCACCCACCCAGAAGATCACCCACACCGCAATCATGTCCGGCATGCACTCCAGCTTCTCCAGCTCCATCACCGGCGACAAGCAACACAGCTACGCCGTCCTCTCTGCCATTCAGCAAGGCTCCGCCGCCCAGGGCTCTCAGACACAGTCCTTTTACGGCCAACAACATCGCAAGGACTCCGACGCCGCCTCAATCTCCAGCTTCGGCAGCTCCGTCACTCTTCTGAAGGACAAGCTGCACCGTTCTCATGATAACAAGGCCTCATCCTCAAAAAAGTCTTCTTCCCTGATTGCTCGCCAGCGCGCCGCTGGTGACGCCAGCGGCCAGGTCCTCCACAACCAAGTACGCCTTTCACTTTAATACTGGTCCTCGGAGACACACGTACCATGCGACACGAGATGTACCTCGAATGGTTTCCTCGTGCTCTGGTTCGCGTCTTTTTGTCTCTTTTTCCAAGCCATGAGTTTCTGACATGATTATTCTCTTCGCAGTCAGAATACTGGTCCTCTTCCATTCGCAACGACCTGTAGAGCAAAGAAGCGATGGGCGAAAAGCAGTACAGGGGCTTCAAGGAGCGGTAGTAACGACCCGCGGGATGCTGTTACAGCCCCGCTGAACTGTTTTGATTATTTGGACTGGGAATCTTTCAAGGAGTTTTGGGGTTTCTTTCGTATTAGACGGGTGCGATATACGGGTCGGCGCTAATACTGGTGGTATGACCCCCACAGGGGGCATTTTTTTTGTCGGCCGGGTTTGTTCCTTATGGCAATTTCGACGAGAAAAGTTGACCAAATTGAAGGTGCAAGTCTTGGGTACCTTATCAATACAAATATTGGACGTTTGATGGCCAGTCTTTATTCTTCCATGTCAAGCAATCAGCTCAAAAGCTCTCATCGAGAATGTCTTCGTTCATCTTGACCATCGTAGGACTATATTCTGGGCTCTCCGGTTCGGCACCTGCCGTCATCAGAATATCGTCCACTATGCGCTTGCTGGCTTCCCGAGCTAAGATTCCGTTAGTAAACAGCGTTCGCACGATTCTCCAAAATGTGCGACTTACCTGGCGTCTGAAGCAACTTCGATTGTGGCAGCGCAAACTGGATCGTCTTCGGCGGACTCATGCCCCCATATAGCCCCTGTTCCTCGTCGCTGTCGCTCTCCCAGTTGATCTCGTACTTGTCCTTTGCTAGACCAGCAGCACCCATATCTGTCGTGGTGGTGTCGTCATCGTAGGCACTCCGGAAAATAGGCTTGCTGGCGAAGACGTCCTTGGTCTTCCGGCCCGTAACAGGCGTCTGGACGCTGACACCGGGGGTGCGGGGACCTGCAGCTGCTGTGGCTGCAGCGAGACGCCTGGACTTGGTAGGTGACATGAAAGCCTCGCTTCGTAGCGTCGGAACAGCCATAACTGGCGACGACATGGGCGAGTCCTGGCGTTTCCACGTGGGTACATCTTCCTCCTCTTTGGGCTTCGCTTCTCGCTTCAGCGGAGAGACGCGATAGGTAGGGCCCTTGTGCGGTGTGGCCTGGATACGGAATGTCTTGTCGAGCATGCGGTGCATCAGAGGGTCCTTGTGAGGCTGCGCAGACTGTTGACCGGCTGGGGCGAGCGACGTTCGAGGCGTCATCGACATGTCTGGCAAACGGGCAGTGTGCTGTGCAAAGAGAATAGTCGAGTCTTCGCCGATGCCAAGGTCTTCGTCCTCATCGTCCTCTTCATGCGGTGCCGGCGGCTCGCCCTTGAGTTCCCGCTTGAGCGCCTCGTAGGGAGACTCGAGGCTGGAAAATTGAGTCTGAATAGTCTTGGTCTTGGGAAGACGCGGGGTACTACCCGTCAGGTCATCATCGCCGCCGATCATGGACTCCTCGGCTTGAAATGTAGACTCGGCGGCTGATGCTGTCGACTCGTCTTCGGCGCCGTTCTCGCGTCGTGGGGTGTAGTTGGCCGACGTCTCGTCTTGAACGGTGGATTCCTCGATGGCCGCGGTCTCGTCCTCATCGTTCGCGAGCTCTTCGTAGCCAGAAAGCGACACGTTGGCCGAAGCCTCGAAGAATTGCTTCCAGAACTATATGCGCAGGTTAGTTTCGCCTTTAACCAAAGAAGAATTGGATGCACTTTGGAAGCCTCCCAAACATTTCTAGAGTTCTCGCCATATTGCTCAACGATGGGTAAAATGCTGGTGGTCACGATCCGGTGAGCTTTGCTGAAGTTGGAGTCGATTTCTGAAGCACATTCGGTCAGTCGCTATGTCGTTTGATAGACCAACAGTTCTTCAATGAAACCAGATTACCTTGCAGTGTCAGAGTAATAGACTGCTCGAGCTTTTCCAGCTCTTCCGTAAGAGTCAAGTTGCGTGCTGAGGGGCCTGGGCGAGACATGTTGTCTACGTGCGATACAAACTATAGCCGTTGCAAAGTATCGGTCGCAAGAGCAGCTGCGTTTGTTTTGTTCAGGTGCGTGTTTCGTCCAATGATGGAAAGTGGTCAACAAACGCGGACCTCAATAGTGGGACACGCGATGCGGGGCACTGACGCCAGGGCATCGCTGGCAAAATATGGCGGGGCACATAAGTTTACTCACCTACCTCCTTGGGTAGAAACACAGCCCGGACAAGGCCTGCCTAACTTTAAGCTTCTATCATCCGAAGTCATTCATGAAGTCAACCAGATTTCCTGCACTTCGGCAATTTTTGTCTGGCGAAAACCCGTATTCTCTATGTTGCAGACGCCATTAGTGCACCGCAGATTTTTTTTTTTTATTTGTTTAGCACTAGGGCATCTCTGCATCAACCGACTCGCCAATCCTTGTCCATCATGCCTTCGAATAATAACTGAACATGTCGAGTTTCAGCACCAATTGAGCGATAGGGTTGTTGTCCAACGCATCGATTCTTTCCGAACCTTCCTTGTCGCCAGCAACATCCTTCTTGCCGCCGTAGTCTCCCTTCTCGCTGAGTCCTTTGCAGACCGTCAGGAAAACCTCAACGTTTCGTCTGAAGGTCTTGTACAGGCTCTTGGCCGTCGCATCGCCCTGGCTACGAGAGCTTCGCTTGTCGGCCCGGAGTCTCGCGAATTTGGCAAACTTGAGTATGACTCTGAATATGTCATCGAGCAGCTTGAGAATGGGCTGCTGTCTCTTCCTCAGGAGCAGTGCCAGCATGATCCGATCAAGAACCTGAGAGTGCTGCTCGCGCAGGCGATCGGGACTGATGGCCGATCCTGACAGTGTTGTCACCTCGTCGCTTTTCAAGTCTGCCTCTACTTTGTCCAGGAGACTTCCAAAAGCCCGCCATGGCATCTCAATTCCAATGTCGAAGATGTAGCTGCTGATGCCCGCCACAAAGTGACGAGCCTCGTAGCAAAAACGGACCGAAACACCCTCAACGTCGTGCCATCCAGACTCTCTGGCTGTGACATCCCGGAAGAGCCGGTTGACTGTGTACTGCATCCGCAAGACGCGCAACAGCAGTTTGAAGATCCGATCATACTGCACCAGTATGATTGGCGTGATGATGGATCCCAATGCCTGGGGAGGCTTGTAAGACAGCCGAAGAAAGTCAAGTGCCTCCAGTCCATCCGGATCCATGCATTTATCGATCTCCTCGTTGGAAAGGCTTCGCACACCGAAGCTGAGATCGCCGGGAAGTTCATGGGCTTCGCCGTCTCGTGATTGAGATGAGCCCCCTTTCACAGGGCCTTCGTAACTCTCAGTCAAGACGCCCATCAGTGCTAGGCGCAGCTCTGAACTGGCAGGAGGCCATGTGTCTCTACCACTAAGCCTTAGGCCCATTACTCCACCTTGATGAGCGACGCCGGCCTGTCTCTCGGCCGTCTCGAGGTCTGGATCAAATAGTGCGTGAGAGAGGCGGCTGCAGAAGAATCCGTTTCCAAGGAGCTGGAATTCCTTTTGCAAGCTCAGGTGCTGTCTGAGGTCATGGGACGTGAACAGTAACTTCAAGCTCTCTCTGCCGACGACCTTTGATTGGACCGAGATGATGGAGCCGAATGAAAGAACTGGAAGCAGAGACCAATGAGGGGTGAAGTCGGTACCGGCGTTTCCAACCTCTGTCCTGACATCAGCCAGGCGCTCCCTGATGATGATTCCCAACGGATCCTCCGCAGTCGAGTCGCCCATGGGCTGTGCAAAGTCCTGTATAGATGCCTCCAGTCGATTCTGCAATTGGATTTCGTCGAGACCAAAGAACTGTAGCTGGTACCCCGCTGCATCGCCCATCGGCCATCTCGGCATCTCGAGGTTAGTGAGCGTTTCTGGGCTATGTTGCTGAATAGCATCCCGCAGCTCATGCTCATACGAGTGAACCTTACTCTCTAAAAGAACTATGGCATCCCAGTCGAAGAGCCACTCAAGCGTAGGTGGTCGACTTGACGAGACTGTTCTTGACTGTGCCAAGGGATGACTCGGGTGGGTAGTTCTGATGAACCGAAGGTTTCGTCCGACCTCGAACAGTGATTTGACTATATCATCAGGCATGAAGCTGGGTATCCGTTCAGTGTCCAAACGGTAATCGACCTCGTCAACCTCGTCTCCGAAGTCATCAATGTAAGTCTCCGACTCGACCTTGATAAAGCCTTTCTGCCTGCCGACTTCATGCTTGCCTAAAGGAACGCCGACTTCACGTCGAGTGCCAATCCACTCCTCGACCAACTCGATCCAAGGTCGCGAGACCCGCCGCAAGACCTCGCGCATCATATCTCTCAGGTGTATCTCGGCATACTCTGCCGATTGTGCTTGCTGGTATACAATGACAAATACGTCCTCATCCAGATGACCACGTCGTATTTTGGCCACTAGAGATTCGAACTGCTTTAGGATGGTGTACGTTTGGCCAATGAGTGACTGGACCTGAAGAATCGACCTCGGTGACTGGTGGTGCAAGGCAATGCTGCTCTGAATGACCAAAAGCGCCTTGTCCACAGAGCTTGCCAAAGCTACCCGGCATGGTGTTGGATGTTTCTTGTACGTTGTTTCGACAAATTGTCGTAGTCGCCGATAGGTGTTCCCACATCTTAAGCATGCTTTCTGAACCTCCTGGATAGTCTTTCCAGAGTAGCCCGAGATCCTGATCTTTGGAAGAGCCGGCTTGAACGTAGCTGTCTCCTCTTCCCAGGAGAAGAAGACCGATTCTCTGCCAAGAGCCAGAGACAACAGCGCGTTACAGTAAGGTCTCGCTTCCACTACACTAAAATCAGAACTCTCAAGTCTCAATGGGTTTTGGTCAGAACCCATCAGAGCGTCAGTTGCTCCAGGGCCAGCTTCCGTTATGAAAAAGGGCTTCGTCCACGACGAGTTGGGTGCCTCGAAATGATTCCATGTTTTGTACTCTGGCGGCCGTAGCGTTGGCTTGTCGAGCGCCATCCAAAGGTCGCGAAGATCAAAGCCATTCTCAAGCAGGGGTTCCTCCTGCTCTTCCTCCGGCGCATCGGCGGCGCTCGAGTCGGCTCGTTCCGCGTCAGGATCTATCGTAGGAAGTGCAAAGAGCTGGTTCGGCTGGTCTTCGGGTAGCTTCCATAGTAGTGAAGCTTCCGTTTCTACGGAACGTATTGGTCAGAAAAACTCAAGGACTGCTTCTGATAAAACCCACCATTTAGTTCAAGCGCAAAGAAACCATTGTCGTCCTTGGGAAGTTCCCACTGTGGTGGTTCCCAGAAATCTGGGATCGCAAAGACGTCGGCAGTTTCGTCCTGCACGAACATGATTATGAGATCGTTGAAGAAGGCTAAGAAGGCTTGTGGCGTAGCATTGATGTAAACAGATCTTGAGTGCAGGCTGCCGACAGTGACATCGCAAGGTCAGGTCGTAAGTGTCGTCGCACCCTTCTCGCACACCGCAATGAAGCCTGGGCAAGGACTGCATAGCCTAGCCCCGCGACGCGCCAGTCGCGTCATACTTTACAGGTACAAAGCACTAAAGATGTCCCCTGCATTGGGATGAATGCTAGTGGCTACCCCCCGCAAAGCGGCTCCTGGCGGCTCAGAAAATAAAATACCCTGCCGTGCCTGAGACTAAGCTCGACCAACGACCGAAGCTCCAATTACACCTTTCTCTACCTTTGCAACCTTCAACAATTTCACAACCACGACATCACCTCGGAGCGCAATTTGACGGCTGCATTCAGCGCCCCAAACATACGCACTTTGGTCTACCACAAACTTTCTCAACGCAGCTACGATGCCGCCCAAGAAGAAGGCGCGAAGCAGCGTCTCAGCTGTCGCGACGCCGACGCCAGCTCGCGACGACGATGCCATGGATGTTGACACCCCGACGGCCGACACCCCAACAGCTGCTGCGCCGGTTGTCAAGCCCTCCGCTGACGAATGGCCAAATAATCATTGGACTGACGACCAGTTGTCATCACTTTTCAAGGGCGTCATCAGATGGAAGCCGGCGGGTCAGTCTGCTTGAGAACCTCTATGTTTACAGTGACGAACTAAAGCTAACACACTTCTTTGCAGGCATGCACAAACATTTCAGAATGATTGCTATCAGCGAGCACCTTCGGAATCACGGTATCGGTCCGGAAGACTGTCCACACACGCGCATCCCCCATATCTGGCAGAAACTTCGCACCTTGTACGATCTTCCGACTATTGATCAGCGCGAGGATTACTTCGATGCCCAAGATGACGAAAACTACGATAAACGGTTCAAAGAATTTACTCTGCCCCCTGGCGACTTCTACGATATGCAATTGGAGCGCCTCTTGGCAGACCCAAGCGAAGCCCCTACATCTCCCGGAGCGTTGGAGCTTCCGCCACCGCCGCCATCCCCTGGCGGTAGCAATGCTGGGGCCAGCAGGAGGAGAAAGCGCGCTTCCACTGTCACCAAGACTCGCGCCAGCACCGTTGAGGACACGGAGGATGGCGGTACGGACGTCGCATCGCCACCGCCAAAGTCTGCCAGGGTAGCCAGAAGCCAGAAGCGGGCTGCTGGCAAGGCCAAGGCGGCAGAGAAAGCGGAAAAGGCTGAGAAGTCTGAGAAGGCAGAAAAAGTCGAAAAAGCTGAAAAGGTGGAGAAAGCTGGCAAGAACTCAAAGGCTCAGTCTACTAAATCTTCCTCTTCCTCCTCCTCCGAAGACGACGAGGAGAACGAGGAGAACGAGGAGGAAGACGAGGAAGACGAGGAAGACGAGGAGGAGCAAGAGGATGAAGATAATGAGGAGGGAGAAGAGGAAGAAGAGGACGAGGAAGAAGGCAGCGACAGCGGAAGTGGCTCCGACGAGGAAGATGAGGAAGAGAGCGCTGAAGAGAGCGGTGCACCAGTGTCAAGGACCCGAGGAGCTGCTCGTGGTCGTGGAAGAGGCAGGGGACGGGGCAGAGGAAGGTCGCGGGGGCGGTGAACAGGTTCACAGTCACCAATCGTATGAAGTCGTTGGTTGGAATGGCGTATGGACTATGATACCCGTCGCAGGGCGCGACAACACACAGTGGACGAGCACGGTGCTATCAGTATGCATCATTATTGGCATTAGAGCCCGGTAGACATTGGACGGTGCGGTTTGTCCAAAAAATTACATTAGAAAGACCAAGTCTATGGGTATCAAGAACAGGAAGAGCAATCATTCACAGCCCAGATTTCAGAAGACGTCAAGACTGCTTCGCTAGCAAGTTGGCCGTCCCCAGCATTTCCCACTCGCTGTGAAACGCTAATCTCTCCCTCCATTGTCGACCAACATCGTAAATATCTTCCACGTCCTTCATGCCCCTCCGACCGCGCTCAGCTAGAGTCGGCTTCACCAGCGGTTCCGGGGGTTGCCGTTGCAAAAGCCTCCACATCTCTGCCTCGGCCTCGTAAGATGCTTTCGCATCCTTGGCATCGGCGTAAGCCTCCTGTCCCCGCTCGTTTCTGATCCTGTGCTTCAGCGCCTCTCTTGTGCGGTGCGTTTCTGGGAAATCGTACGCGGAGTACTTGAGTACCTCTTTGGCTTCTTCGTTGACTTCAAACTCAGCATCGTCCATCATGACAGACGACTCGCTGTCCGAGTTCTCAGACGCCGAGTCATCGGGCTCAGAGGACTCAGAAGACTCGCCAGTTTCAAGCTTGAATCCTGGCGTCACAGACCTGCTACCCGCATCTGACGGGTCAGAGGCTCCTGACTCCTGGCGCAGAGTCTGTTCCACCTCATCGTAGGACATTGGCTGCTCCTCTTCGTCGAGTGATTCCGTAACATCCCCTTCATCCTGTACGTCAACATCATCGTTCACGACTTCCAGGCGTAGCCTACGCGCGCAAAGAACCCAGAATTCATTGCTGTTCGGCTTCATGCCCAGCGAGGCCACCGCCGCATCAACATCCTTCCGCCGCACAAGACCCCTCACGGTGGGATCCACCTTCCTCTTCGCCCTGATCCGAGACTCCGCCATGAAGAGCGTGGTCAGGACAATCTTTTTGGTGGTTGACGCGAGAAGTGAATGGAAATCCTGTAGTGCGGTAGCTCTGATACTTGGCGGCTCTTCACTAACGAATTGCCAATTGTTTTCGGCGTGGGGAGCGTTCATGAAGATCTCCTCCGGAAGCCGAAGGAATTCCTTGACGCGAAGAAGTTCCGTGAACTCAAGGCCATGGTGATTTGCGAAATCCGGGTCTTTCTTGAGTCCGCGGCCCCCCTCAATGCGCCTCGCAAGCTCTGGAGTAATGTTCCAGCACTCGCCCCATTTCTTCTGTTCGGCGAGCTCTTCGTGCCTTTCTTGCCTAAATGACAAAGCATCAGCTGCCTCGTCAAGGGCGTGACAGCATGGTTGACTGATTTCGACAGCTGCCGGGTAGTCTGCCAGTTCCGCAAGGTATTCCAGGCGGTGATCCTGTTCTCGCTCTCTCCTCTCCACCGCGTCCTGGAGCAAGGCGATATACTGGCGAACCTCGATCTCGCTCTTCGTTCGTATCCTCTGCGCAATCCCTTGGAGGTCGTCTTTTCCGAGCCTGGCGAGCGCCTCAAAGAACAGCTTCTTCTCGAAAGGAGTCCAAAATGTCATGCCGATCTGGGAAGGTGGCAGCTCCTCTTCCGTGCCGCCTTCGATTTGGTTCACGGCATCTGCAATGTCTGCATTCAGAAGATCGAGATAAGCGTTGTTGAAGAGTCCTTTGTGGCGCTTGAGAATCGGTTCGACTGCCGTGCCAGATGCCCGTCGTTTTTGGGATGAGCGGCCACGATTGACAGAAGCCACGTCGTCATCGGACGAGCCTCGAAGCACTTCTGCTCCAAGAAGATCCACCTCTGTTGATTCAAGAGGGATATCCTCGTGTGGTCCAGTACCTGCCTCGTCTGGTGAAAAATCGGCGTCCGGATCCATGCTCATCTTCGTTCAACGCCCTGAAGTCGACGATCTTGCTCGGGCGATATGAGAGGTACATGTTGCGATGACAACTATATCTCGATGTCAGATCAATTATGAAATGACACCTCAGGCTTGTGAGAGAAATTGAAGAATAAAGGTGTCGCGGTTGCCCTACGGATGCATGTGATGTGGGGTTCTCATGAGACGAAGGTCTCTTGAGAACGAAGATTTCCTTGTAGGGAATCGCTCAGACAAAAGTATCCCCAGTATTTGTGCCGCTAGAGCCTAGTACCTAGGCTCACACCCGATTGTCTGTGTGGATGCGTTATGGGTGGTGGTAGGTACACTGTAGCCACCTAGGTAGGTAGGTAGGTACCCGTGCCGATTGCCAGCTAAATTTATGGGTCTTGTTCTCATTCTCTGATTGGAAGATATCTCCAATCCTAGCCAATTCTCCTGGGTTCCCGGACTGCATCGACGGTGATTCTAATCCTCTAGCTCGCCATCAACATGGGAATCGACCAAAAATGTTGTCATCTTTCTTTGGGAAGATACTGAGGACACAAACAACACGTAGAATCCTGAGCCAAGCGGGACGGTTCATCCCCAAGAACCTGCCTCTTCACACTCAACGGTTCTTAAGCACCAAGATCCAGCTGAGAAGCTACCAAGAGGAATGCATCCAGTCGGTTTTACAGTCCCTGCAAAATGGACATAAAAGACTGGGCATTTCGCTGGCCACTGGCAGCGGCAAGACTGTGAGCTCAGACTATTTTCTGGCAACGCATGTAGAACAAGACTAATAATACTCCGCAGGTCATCTTTACTCAATTGATAGAAAGGATACAGCCAAGGCAAGACCGCACCACGCAGACTCTCATCCTCGCCCATAGGAGAGAGCTCGTGGAGCAAGCTGCGAGGCACTGCACCAATGCATACCCAGACAAGTCAGTCGATATTGAGATGGGGTCTCTGCATGCCACGGGCACTGCAGACATTACTGTTGCTAGCCTCCAGAGCATCACATCCGGAGAACGACTGGATAAGTTCGACCCGGAGAGATTCAAGCTGGTCCTCGTTGACGAGGCTCATCACATCGTCGCTCCCGGATACATGCGCGTACTCCGTCATTTCGGCCTTGACACCAAGCAGGCCGACTCTCCCTCCCTCGTGGGCGTGTCGGCCACCTTTTCACGGTTCGACGGCCTGAAACTCGGCGCTGCTATTGACGAGATCGTCTACCACAAGGACTACGTAGACATGATCGGCGACAAATGGCTATCAGACGTTATCTTCACTACAGTCGAATCGACAGCCGACATATCCAAAGTCAGGAGCGGTGCCAACGGCGACTTCCAAGCCGGAGAACTCTCCAAGGCCGTCAACACGGAGAAGATCAATGAAATCACCGTGCGAAGCTGGCTTGCAAAGGCAGCAGAAAGAAAGTCGACTCTCGTGTTCTGCGTCGACCTGGCTCACGTCGCGGGACTGACGCAAACGTTCCGCAAACACGGATTCGACGCAAGATTCGTGACTGGTGATACGCCAAAAGTGGAAAGAAGTGCCATCCTGGAAGCATTTCGTGGGGGAGAGTTTCCCGTGCTCGTAAACTGCGGAGTGTTCACCGAGGGGACGGATATCCCAAACATTGACAGCATCATTCTCGCTCGACCAACGCGATCTCGAAATCTGCTCGTACAGATGATTGGCAGGGGCATGAGGTTGCACAAAGGAAAGACGGACTGCCATGTCATTGACATGGTTTCCAGCCTTGAGACTGGCATCGTCACAACACCGACGCTCTTCGGCCTTGATCCGGGCGAGATTGTTGACCAGGCGTCGACGGCGGATATGCGTAAGACTAGTGAGAGAAGGGAGGCAGAAAAGATTCGACAGCACCAAGCTTACGACGCGTCCTCGAGCTCTCAATCCGTGTCCGCGGGCTCGGTCACTTTTACCGACTACAACTCTGTGTTCGATCTCATCGAGGATGCATCGGGGGAGAAGCACATTCGGGCCATCAGCCATTATGCCTGGGTACAGGTTGGCTTGGACAAATACGTTCTCTGTGCCCCCAACGGCAGCTTCATCAGGATTTCCAAGCTGGATGTCGAAGCTGGGAAAAACCAGCCAGCTTGGCAGGCTGTTGAGGTCAGGGCCCTTCCGCCTGGTATTTCCAAGTCACCATTTGCTGCTCCGAGAGAACTCTTGAGGGCCGCCACGTTCACCGACGCCGTGCACGGCAGTGACAAGTACGCCTCGGAAGTGTTTCCTCATGTATTCATCCACCGGTATCAGCGCTGGAGAAAGGGGCCGCCGACCAAGGGACAACTCGACTTCCTCAACAAGCTGCGTACGAAGCAAGAACCGTTGACAGCTGATGACGTGGACAAGGGCAAGGCAACTGATATGATCACTAAGATGAAGCACGGGGCGAGGGGCAGGTTTGCCAATATACTGACGGAGAAACGGCGTGTGGAACGCCACAGCCAGAAGAAAGCCCAGCAAGAGGCACGGGAGAGGGTCTCGGTTGGACCTATATCGTCATGAGAGACTGAAATGTCAAGAACACCGTTCTCACTATTCTGGATTATACCCAACTCAAATGTCAAGCACGATCATAAATAGAATCTAAAATTTGTCCTGTTTGGGTAGAATATACAACCAAAATTGCAGTTTTTAGTTGATCATGCTGGCTGGTGTGAGACGAATGGGAATCCATGTTGATACAGACAATAATGGCGTTGACTGAGCGGCATTCGTCCTCGTAGCGTTCTGTTGTCGACGTTTTGGTGGTCCTGACACCTTGTCAAACCCAAGAATCACATCCGAACTAATATTTCACAACATCACATACGAGAGTCATTGATCGACCATGGGTATCATTGCATGTCAAGGCCAACCTGAAAGGTGCGCTGAGGTATGTGTACAGGTTCCATCTTCATCACTCCCGCCTGCAGATCAACCAGCCGCTCAATATTGCGCTGTCTTGTCCGCCGCCATGACAATCTTTTCGTTCTCCGCCTGGCGGCTTCGCCGGGCCGACCAGCATACAAAGAGCATGAACTTTTTTTCCCATCTTGCCACCTAGACATCACTGTAGTTCGATTCGTGGCCACTCGCGCATCGTCAAGCCGCATTTCGCGTTGACGGAGCCAGTGACTACGCAACCTGGCGACTAAGATGCCGATTTGGGGCAATGGAAGAAACCGCACGACCCGCTAAACCCTTCTCTTTTTGATATCTTCATTTGACCGTCGTCGTCTCTGCTGACGACGTCGTCTGAAGATCATGAAAGCATCAAGCATTCGAAAACCAAACCGCGTACAAGGTATCTTTTCTTTTTTGTCCTCAGTCTCTCGACGTTGGGGGTATAAAGAGTGGACGTGAAATCGTGCCGAGACAAGGAACCATCAAAACCCAAAAACAACAATAAGGAATTCGACTGAAATCAGATAAAACAGAACAAGAGCAAAGCACGAGGGCGACGCAACGCAAAACAGCAGAAACTTCGGCCGACCGATGCATCAGAAGCGACGTTCCGGGTATTGTACGCCAGGGTATATCCAGCCGGGGTATTTTGCACGTAGAGGTTCTAAGACGGGAATCTAACGGAAAGGTCCGATGGGACCGGGGTATCCAGAATTCGTAGAATGAGACGTAGAAGGGCGTCCGCTGTCGCCGGACGCACGAGTGCTGTGACGGGGCGTAACGTCACCAGGTTGAGGAATGGTCAGTTTGTCCGAACCATTCCCGAGGGGCCTGTGGGCCCAAGGGTTGTCGTCGTCTGGAAGATTGACGCCGCTATCGTTCCAGGGGTTGCGATCCGCATTAAAGCTGCGGGTAGACTCGATCGAAATGAGAGAAGACTTGGAAACATTGCTGGATCCTTTGAAAAAGTTGCCGTTCGTCGAGTGGGAGCTGTTCTTGCGGCGGTCGAGGAAAGACGAAATTGAGGTCATGCTGCCGGGCTTACGCAGGCGGTCAAAAATGGTGCTTCGCTCGCGAGCGACCTCGCCCTCGAAAGCGGCCTTGGTGGGAGAATCGGCGGCAATGGTGGCAGGAGCATGCTGAAGGAGCTTCGAGTCGAAGTATTGGAGGGAGTCCTCAAAAGAGTCCGACTTGGGACGGGGAATCGATCCCTTGAGAATGGTGACCTCGACACCAGCAGTGGCGAACTGTGCAAGCAAGAAGTCAATGGCATCGCGGAGGCCCCCAGCGTTGTTGCGAGTGAACGTCCAGCGCAAAGCGATGGCTGGGAGACCATCCTCAGAGTCGGCATCCTGGTGAACGGACACGTCGACTTCGTACTGGGTCTTCAACTTGGGGACAAGATCGTGAGCAAAGCTCGGCGATTCAAGGAACTTGATGAGCTCCGGAGTGCGAGTGAGAACGAGCTCGTGATTATCAGGCACCATGCCCTAAGAGCTGTCAGTATTTGTTCTGCTGGTGAGGGGCAAGTTTGTTGCCAATGCTTACCAAAAACTCGTCGACGCAATGAGGGACCTGCCACTGTGGGCCAGTCACGGTCACCTCATCGCTGGCTTGTTCGGTGCTTGGGAAGACGATCTTGCAGTTGTACTTGCTCTCCAGTTCATCAATGTCACTGAGACGTGCAAGGAGCTGGCGATGGTACAAACGGTCGACGTTCACGATCTGAGAGGTGTACTCCGAGTCCTAGTAGACATGTCAGTGACGGGCGGCAAAGTCATCGCTGAGGAAACTCACGGCTCTGTCGACCATCTCCAGAATCTCGTTCTTAACGGCATCGAGATTCTGGGCGTTCCTGGCAGGCGTGCGGCAGATGACGTTGTCAACCTTGACATCGTCGTCTTCGCGGCCCATGCCGCCTCGGTCCATTGCATTCGAGAACTTGACAAAGACAGAGTGCTTCTTCATGATGCGCTGAATGTGCTGTCCTCCGATGCCAATGATGCGCTTGTGGTACTGGTCAGGGACATGGAAAGAGATGGAAGCGGGCATCTCTTGCTCAACAAGGGTCAGACCCTGCTTCATCGAGTCGTAGCTGGCGGCCATGACATCAATGTTGAAGTTGTACTCATTGAAGCCGTCGAAGATGATCTGGACACTGCTCTGGCCCATAATCTTGTTGATCTTTCCGTTCTTCTTGCCGCTGACGAATTCCTTGTGCTCATTGGCAAGCTCGATCTTGACGCGAATTTGGTACTGAGACTGCACGAGAAACTTAATCTCGGACATGACCATCAGGGCCGCCTTCACAGAGTCGTCAGATCCAGTGATGGAGAAGTTCATCTTATCGAAAGACAGATCGGCATCCGAGTTCGCACAAACATCGCCGAGCATGGTTCTGACGTCAGCGGGGTTGGGGAGCTGCCGGCTGTCAGGCTGCTGGATCCACCAAGCTGCACTGTAGAACTGTCCAGCCTGTGGTATCATGTCAGAACGTGTGTGAGAAAGGGCAGTCATGGCCATCCAGACTTACCAAAGCCATGATCTCGCGTACGGTGCGCTCGACATGCAGTCCTTCGCTGCCTTGGACTCGGACCATGTTGCGCTGGCTTGCAAGAGGCGGGAACAAGATGTAGGTGCCGTTTGCCTCGAGAATCTTGCGGACCTTGTCGAGGCGCGTGAGGAGAACGCTGTCAATCTTGGCAGGCGCGATAGTGACATCCTTCATGTACAGCCTAATGCGCGAAACGGTCTCATGGAGCTTCTGCTTAGCCAGTTCAATGGCCTGCGGGCTTTCTCCCGTGATAAAGATATCCGTTGGGTCTCTGCGGCTGGCGCCAGGAGGGCAGTAACGGTACATCTGAGAGAAAGGAGGCGGGAAGTAGATGGCGGTGCCGGTGGAAGACTCGATGAGCTTGATGTTCTTCCTGTGGCGGCCGCAAACGAGCTGGTGAATGGACAGGTCGAGCTTGGTGGCATCGACGACTCGGCCGAGCTGTGGTTTCGGTCAGCAAGCTGAGACATAAGCCAGCCAATGATTGGGCAGGCATACCAGAGTGTCAATTTGGATGAGGACACGGGCCTTCGCATGCTCGACCGAGAGAATGTCGCCGTAAATGGCGACTCTCCATCTCTGATCAACGCGCATCTCAGCATCGCCCGTCATGCCATCAACCATAGGAGTCAACTTGGGGCCAAGGAGGAAAATGTCGACCCCGCAGTACTTGGAAATGTAATCCAGAGTGTCGGTAACTTGCTGTTTCAGAGCTCCGGCAGTAAGATCACAGACAAGATGACCTTCCACATCGACCGTCGTACAACGCTAGATTGGCATTCGTTAATCCACACATTTTGACCCAGCTCCTCATCGTCGAATAAACCTACCAGGACAGTCTGGTTGTCGTTCAAGATCGTCTCCCTGCTCTTGTGGACCATTTCCGGGGTACCCGAAAGACAGACGGTGGTGACCTGTTGTCCCTTTGCGTTCTTGGGCGAGGTAGAGATGACGTGAGCCTCGATCTGGAAGGGGCCGCTGGTGATGTCCTTGCAGACCTTGCGGAGGTTCGCGAGGTTCTGGGTGTGGACGGGCAACTCGTGGACACCCACGTCATCGGGAGCGTCTTCGGGATGGGTCCATCGGAGGACGGCGTCGGCGGTGGCATGGAGGATGTCCTCGGTGTTGGGACCGGCGAGGTCGGAGGCGAACGGAACGTTGAAGGAGTAGTGGATGATGGGCATCGGAGCATCGAGAGGCTGGGGTGAGCTTATTGAAGCAGCCTGCTGGGGAGCTGAGTCTCTTCTCGGGGCCATGGGGTTGATGGGCATGTTAGGACGACCCATTCCGAAGTTGGGGCTCATCCTCTCGGACCAGTGACGCATGTTTGCCAGTTTGTTCATATTGTGAGTGCAGATTGGCGGCCGGGCGAGCGAAGGGTTAGCGGACGACGAAGACGAGAGGCCGAAAGGAAGGGACCGCGAACAATAACTGGGGGGGTATTCAGTGAAAAACAAGGGGGATTTGGAAAAGAAAAAAGGAAAAGGGGATAAGGGGAAAGAAGAGCGTAACGCTTCACGAGGCTCTCTATTCTCGCTCTCTCTCTCCTCAGACTCGACAAGGGGTCTGTAGAGAGGGAATGTTTTGTAGGTGGTGATTTTGAGGATGATGAGTGTGGAAGAACTGAGAAGAGGAGTCGGGAGATTCAGCCAGCGAGAGATGGTCATAGGTGGTCAAGGCCACACGGCAGACCCAGTCCAGCCAGGCCAGGCAAGGCATGGCATGGCATGGCATGGTCCGGCCACTCCCAGTCCATCCCTCTGTCCCCCGTCCCAGTCTCGAAGGGCCTCAGTGCCCACTGCCCCCAGTGTGCAGAGCGCCCAGTCCCAGTCCAGCAACGAGCTCCACTCCGCCCATCCACCTCTCTACCTTAGCCCACTGCAGTGGTGCCCCCCCCGTCCAGTGTCCCAGAGTTCCCCGTCCCAGTCCATCAGCAGGTATCTTGGACACCAAATGTAGCGGCAACCGCATCGGTACATCTGAGAGACGTTCAAACTGCGCGATGCGGCATGTAGCGCAGTACTTCTCTTGTCGCCCTCAGACCTGGCCAGTGCCCCCTGTTCAACCAGGCCCTCAGGCGATGACCACTAAGTTTCCCCCGACGAGACCACCACCTCACCCACAACACACAACACACAACACACACACCACTCACGCTCCCACACACACATACCCACAGGCCAAAAGCCAGGGCACATCACCTCACACAGATTGAAGTTGAGAGCGAGGAGTAAGTAGGACATATCCAGTGGGGGACTATGCGTCCGTCCGGCTGATGTGCCGCCCTTGAAGGCATGCAAGATCATGTGCGCCAACATCTCAGCGTGTCTCTTGAGTTTCTTCTCCTTCTTCTTCTCCTTCTTCTTCTCCTTAGGTAGGTATGCACAAATACAAAGTACCTTAGTGAACTCGTAAATGTTAGGTACCTGCTGGGCGCCTCTGAGGTACCAGGTAACTTCGGCATCTCAACATCCATGACGGGTGACGGTCCCTCGCACGGCGCACCCTTGCTCGTGGAGCGCTACCGCGCTGCAGCGGCCGCAGCTCACTGGCTCTCGCCGCTGACTGGCAGCCTGCAGGGTTTTGGAAGCCCCAGTGGGACGATGCCGAATGGAACTCCCAAAACCACCGCCGAGTCCAATTGGCGCTCTCAGACACTTGAAGGTACATTCAAGGAAGCCAATTTTGCTTTCATTCCACTCTCTTCCACCAACGAGCACAAAAATTCTCAGTCAAAAAACGAGGAACCATTTGGCCCAAACCACCCAACAACTAATGGTGGGAGTTGACGGTCGATTACAACAACGCATTACGGATGCGTGGTATGTAACGTGGATCCGAGCCCGCCATCGTTGGTTGGCAGTCAGTCAGTGGCAGCTCAGAGTCTGCGGATGCGCCGAGCTATGGCTTCGGAAACCTGCGATATCCCAATTCCCGTCCCACGTCTAGGTCGTCCAAGGGCTCCGGTTCGGAACACCACCTCCTCTCATCCTGCCCGTCCCTGTTGTGCCTAAGGTACCTGGTCCGTCGTTGTCGTCGGCGTCGTGGTGTGTTGTCGATGCCACCTCGGGACTGTCTCTCACTTGCTCGGCTGGATGCAAAACCGTCGTCGTGCATGTATTCCACGCGTACCCAGCCCTCGTGCCGCCCGAACAGCCAACCCGGCACCGCAGATCAGAGACAAAATAGAAGACAGCACGAGCTGGGCCTGGTGGAGGGGAGAAACAGGCGGACCTTGTCTCTGCTCTGGGGGAGACTCGATGATGCCTTCGCGTTCATGTCGCTCGCTCCAAACAAGAATTCAAACAGATGCAGGGAACTGGAACTCCGGCCCAATTAACCAGTACCCCCTAGTAGTAGGGCTGTGTCCTACCTCTCTCTAGGTACCTAGGTAAGGTATTCGTACCTTACCTAAGGCACCTTACCTGTCCGTGCCCAGTGCGCCATATGAAGGTGTCCGATGTCCGGCTTATGTTTTTCTTCCCCATGGTGGTCATTTCCATCTTGTACTTTGTTTTCTTGTTTAGCTTGCGAGTAGATCGAGTCCCTGGTCAATTACTCCCCTAAATAAAGGCTTGCGGCATGGCACGCACGTATGGGTTTAGAACTTAAGCCTACCTCATAATCTCCCATCGTCAAGCACAGCCCCAGGGGTAGCCGACATCTTACGTACCTTCATACGAAGAATGCTGCACAGTTCTCGCTCGTTGCTCTCGGAATTCCTGGCATGACGGTCCCCAACTGCTGAAGCATGTCCGGCTGATGACAACGCCCAGCCCAACAGCTGTGAGGAGGCACTAGAGCCCTCGTCTGGCATGCTGCTTGATGAGGAAGGACCAGGTAGGAGCGTGTGCACCGGGCGAGCACCCGCAAGCTCCATCCCCCGAGGTACCGGAAAGTAGATGGACGCGTTCCTCCAACGCTTTATGCCCTCTTTGCGCCAAACAATAACCTTGAGGCTACTTTTTTTCTTGGCAAATTCTCCAGTGCACTCAGTCGCACCTACCACTTTGGCGGGAAGGCTATCAGATCCAGAGATGGCCCAGCTCCAACTGATCAGATACCGCCGGTGTCTTCCAACATTTCAACATTAATCGTCGTCCCAAAAGATGTTATCACTTCTGCGTTGACGACCAAGATGAGTCTGCTCAATTCCTCCCAGAACTGATACTTTCGTCCATCACCTGCGGTCCACCAGTTGGTCCGTCAGGTCGTCGTCCGTGGACGATGACATCTCGTGAATTAGGGTCAGCTCAACCCCACAACATTGTCCTCGACCTTACCTTAGGTACCTACCTACCTTACCTGCGACTCGTCGGTTGCTTGCGCACCGCCCACCGTCCGCTGCTGAGAGCCCCCCTCTCGTTTCGCCAGGAAGTCGCTCCTGCTGGGTTCCGAACGCTGGGGCACGCGACTGACAGCCGACTGTGGCCCGGCTTAACGGGATGATGTGGTCCAAGCAGGCTTACGCGGTGGTGGCCGAGGGTCTTTCCTCCTTCACAAGTCAGCCCTGGTCACGACTCAACTTTTGATGCTGCGACAGTGACGGCACTCATGATAGTCCGGATTCTGAATCGTCACCACCACATCCGTCGCCGTCATTGTCATGACCGCCGTCAGCGTCACCACCTGCATCGCGCCTAATACCACCTATCCGCGGTGCTGCCATTCCCCCAAGAGAGATTCCGTCGACATACGAGGAACGCCTCCATATTGAACATTGGACGTCCAATCTTTCTCCACGTCCGGGTCCATTCCAATGGGCATTGACTAAAGGTTGGTCCAACACACCCATTGGTGCATCTGCCGAGAACACCTGCGGTTCGCGGATTCCGGCGTGCGTCGACGGAGCACATCTGTCATCAAGAAAACGGCCTGATTTGGGCCCGCCGTCGCAAGATCGGTCTTAGTCAGGTCACTCTGAGGAGCTGTCGATCTGTCCAAAGGTTCCGGCGTTCTCTCACTCTGTGCATATCGGACCTCGAACAGCCAGCCTGCAGATACCTAGTTCAGACAGCCAGCCCGCCTATCTGCACGACTCCAGCTCCCAGGGCCTAGGGGCGCCGTTGGGCTGCTTTGCAGCACTACAATAGCCACCGCGCATTTCTTACTTGGTGTGTGTGTCTGTCCCATTGAACGAGAAAGATCGGCAAAAGGCACACGAGAATCTCCATACTTCCCAAAAGGTCATCCCCCGACATGTTGGAGCTTCGACTGAACTTTCGCCTTTCGCCCTGAAGTCAACCAACATCCCTGAACCCTTTGGCCAACTCTTCCGTCCACGCCTTTACGTCTCAAGGTGCGGGCGTGGCGTGGGGAGCTCGAGCCTCTAGTGAGAGCGTCCCGAATCCCACCGCACCATTCACCCGCGGACCGCGGCCGTGACTATGATCCAGGTAGCCAGTCACCGGCGCCTTCGGGATTTGCTACAGTCCTCCTAGCTAGCTGATAGGGCTGCCGGCATTGGGTAATCTGGGCATGTACCGGCGGTGGCACTTGGCTACTGGCCGCTCCCCTTCTGGGCTCGCGACGCTCGCCGGAATGTTGGTTCCAACAGCGACTCGGAGACTTCGAGACAATGTTCACTGCGCACGCATACGGCGGTTGTACGGCCCCGAGAGGGTGACTGACACATGTCACGCAAACACCATGGGGATTGTGAATTAGGGCTTCCCTCGCGGGCCCTTGAGCCTGGGCTACCTGGCCCTATCTTGAGCTCGCCCTTGAAAAACATGTCCGTCCTCGCCTGGAAACAAAAAACAGGCGCTGGCAGTGGTGTCTGGTTGATTGATCTGCAACCATGGGAAAAGTGGCCGCGCCCCAGCCCCGGCTTGCTGCGACGGCGACCCACCGGCGAATCGACCTACGGAAGGGCGGTTTGCGTCTTCACGCACGCCTATCGTCTCCCAGCGCCAGAAACGGGCGAACAAGACGCTCAAGATCCGGCATTTACAGGCGACCGCCAGCAGAGAGGTTGGTAGCGCTCTTCCGACCGTGGTGGGCAATGCGAATCCGGCTCATGGTGATTCAGCTATTTGCTACAGCCTACATCCCACCAGCAGCAGAAGGACGTAGATCGATGATCCCAGGATGAACGTTTCAACCTCGAACTGGTCTTCCACACAAGGGCACCCGGACCAACACAACGCAACAACAAGCAAATGGGCTGACTGGGTACGTCCTTGCAGTGACATTGACTGTTGAACTTTCTTCTCCGGACGAGGCGAGCGGATCAGAATAATGTTATATTGCACCTTGATGCAAGGGCTATGTGTGTTTGGCCGGACCCGCCGGAGCCTGTACACTCTAAACCTTTTGCAACCGATCAGAAAGGCGCACAGTTGATAGCGACTCTCGCACTCTGTCCCTAGCTGGCAACTGATATCTAAAAGTCAACTCGTGTGGTCAACTCGTGTGGTCAACTCGTGCGGTCAACTCTGCCTGTCTGCTTTTGCGCGACCAGCGGTGCGACCAGCGGGATTGTCAGCAGCCTGCGGGAGTCTGCGTCCATTTGTAAGTTCGTCGTTTTGAGGAAAAGAGACCATGAGTTGTGAAGTCTGTCTTTTCTCTGACTTGTTTCAATCTGGGCCGTATAACCACGTTCACTTGGCTTTCTTTTTAAGCCCAGCAACGTCTATCCCTCCCTTCTCTTCGTGTCCAAGTTGAGTTGAGCGCCCACCGACACACAACCCCCCCGTCTGAAGGGAGATCTGCAAGGACCACAGAAAAGAGTCTCCAGAAAACGAAGGACTGCTCACACAATGACTTCATCAGAGGGAGAGAATGCAAACCAAAGCTACTGGACGTGCCCGACTGCTGCCCACTTTCCCTGCTCCCTTCTCCTCCTTCCCTCACCCCTGAACAAGCAAGCGCCCAGCGTGCGTACGTAAGTAAAGCCACTGCATATTCCGAAACCCCAAACGACTCCAGACTCCCTCATCGGTCGGCGTCGAGGAGCGATCCCGGCCCCTTCTCTCTCTTGTGGCGCCAAAACTGTGTTGTGCGCGGCATATGTGGCAAGCTTCAAGGCCATCTGGAAACTTGACAAGAACCAAGCATGCAACCGCGGCCTCGGCAACTTTCTGTACCGTTCGTCTCACCATCACACCGTAACCAGGTTTAGGCAACATTTATTTTCAATCCAGCCTTTGCTAGGCTCACGCTATTATGTTTATTCGCTCGTCGACTTGTACATGCTCCTCATGATCCAAACTCCAGGACAGTAGTTGTGTAGTCTTACACGTGTCCCACCACGGCTGCTGCCGAAAAGCCCATCCCGAATTCCATCCCGTCCCTTCCTTCTCTCTGATTTCCGCGCCCAATGGAATCTTCCATTTCAAATTTACTTTTACTGTTCGATAGCCAGCCATATGACTGCCGTTCCTCATAAAGCTTCTCACCGATACACCTGACGGGGCCCCTCCTCGGTGTAGTATACTTCCGGGGCGGCCACTCTCGGCCGCTCAATATACGATACCTCCGGTTCACCCCGGGCGGGGACCGGCTGACCGTAGTACGGCTGATCCAGCGGCCTGACACTATACTCTCTCCGCACAACGTGGGACTCGGCTGCCGGCCGTACGCTGTACGAACGAGGAATGGGCGGGATCACCTCCCGTCGACTTTCCGGGTGTATGGGCGCACCGCCGTAGTCCCGAACAGGCAGCTGCTCTGGTCTCACGCTCTGTACTCTCCCATACTCCCGAGGAAGTTCGTATCGTATCGTCTCGGCCGGACGCACCGTCGTCGCACGCATCATGTACTCCTGTGGCAACCCCTCCACAATGCGCCGCTCCGTTCCGCCCCTTATCTGAACATACTCCTCTCCTGGTGGCGGCATCGGTCTCGACGAGTATTCCCGCTGGCGATATATACGATGAGCATCTGACGTTCCATACTCTGGCTGGGTGAGCACACGGCGTGGTACCGCGTACATGGGTGAGGTTCTCTGGTAAAGGACGTCATCGTCGCGCGGGTCCGGCCCGGGCCGTCTGGACTCGGCTCGGATCGGTGCTCTCTCGTAAATAATCTCTGGTTGTTGCGGCGCGGCCGACTGACGAAGCACGCTGGCGGGTTCGTAGTATCTGCGGCCGCTAGTGGGATCTACTACGACTCTGGCAGGCGGCCCCTTCGGGGGTCCCAT
Organism: Colletotrichum chrysophilum; assembly: GCF_026319265.1. Taxonomy (NCBI): domain Eukaryota; kingdom Fungi; phylum Ascomycota; class Sordariomycetes; order Glomerellales; family Glomerellaceae; genus Colletotrichum; species Colletotrichum chrysophilum. The sequence continues at coordinate 66,867 of NW_026517350.1, read as the reverse complement.
AAGTGGTGATCCTCTCCCCCTCATGGCCGGGGAACGAGATCTTCCACGCTCAGCCACGGGGCGAGTACTCATACGCGTGACCTCGTAGCCGTCTCGGTAGTATCGTGTAGGTTCCCTACCGTAGCGATCGACACTAGCTGGAGAAGTTGCGTAAATCTCACTCGGCGCAGTATGGACGGCGTATACGCCAGGCGACTGTACTCGCCGTACATACTCTGCGCCACTAGGGACGCGGGCATCCTCCACGTACTCTCTTCCGTACCCGTATTCAGCAGCAACGGCGGCTTGACTGACAGGTCGGCGATACTCTTGGTTCTCGTAAGCTGGAGCTGCGGCTTCGTCCCTGTAGGAGCGAGAAAATTGGCGCTCTGACTGGGCATATCGAGGCTCCTCCTCTCCCTGTCTTCTCTGGCGCTTGGGGGGTCGAATAAACGAAGGCGCGTTCATGGGAGAGGGTGACCGGGGTTCAGGCTTGATGTAAGGCTCGGCCTCCTGCGCTTGCCGGGCCGCCTTCTTGTTCACCTTGTTCTTTTTCTTGCCCTTTCGCTTCTCAATATTCCGTCCTCCTTGTGGCGAACTATCAGGACTAGAAATAGTATTGGGCTCATTGCGCAAAGCCCTGACTTGCGCCGTGGTCCCTTGAGGGATGCTCACGTCTTGCGCATCTACTGCTGGAACCCGAGCAATGGCTAGAGACGAAACGTGTGCGGGCTGTGGGGCGATGGGAGATATGTTGTGAGCCCGGACTTGAATAAGTGGCGAAGGTTGACGATCAAGCAAAGAGTCTCTCAGTTGCTGGCGTCCTGCTACTGGAACAGACCTATCAGCACTGTTGTCAAGTTCTATGACGCCTGACTCCTCAGATCGACTGGCATTTCCGCTCCCACCTCCTGAAGTTGAACCTGTGTTATCTCCCCCTTCTGTTCTTTGCGTCGTGCCTACCGACGGTTCTCGGTCATATTGTGCGATATCGACTGCACTCGGGGCAGCTCGTGCGTGGGATGGAGTGAACGTCGAAGCTTGGCCCTGTGGCTGATGAGTAGCAGACGCATGGGAAAGCGAGGAAGGCAGGCCGGAGGTTGGACTGGTTTGAACCTGAGTCTGGAAGTCGAAGGGTTGTGAAGGCGCAGACGCCTTGTTTGCTTGCGTGGCAGCGTCAGGCTCGTTGCCTGCGCGGGAACTGAGGAGGGAAGAGTCGGGCGAGTTGTGTTGGGAGGAGTAGTACGAGTTCTCATCAAATGAATCACTTGCAGCTGAAGTGTTAGCAGCCAGCATAGCATTGGCAGGCATGGTTGTGGTAGCTTGGACAAGAGTGAGAGCTTTGGAGAGGACATCGGAGAGATCGATATCGGCGAGTGGCTCTGCCTGAGCCGAAGCCTTCACAGCCGCCCGTCGTTGGTCGACCTCGTCCCGCAATGCTCGCTCAAGGCGCTGCCTCTGGAGCTGGATCTCGGCTTTGATCAGGTCATCAGATTTCTCGAGGAAAATAGGATTGATCTCAGTATTGCCGGAGCCATATGGTCTTTGGGGCAGATTCGCGTTAGTCGGGAGCAGGTTTCCCAAACCCGGAAGAGACGCGTTTTGCGTGTTTGCAACCAACTGAAAGCCCCCAGGCTGGTCGGGCTGACCGACTGCAGCCGAGTCTTTTGCCGGCGTGGAAGGGTTGGACAGAGAAGCGTTTGCAAAAGCAGGTGTTTGTTTCGCCAAATTGGCTGGCACCTTGATCCTAGGATGGGCGCCGGCAAGAATGGCATCGCGAAACTGAATGATCCTCTCGCACTGCTGTAACTGATAAAGTTCATCTTTCGAGAGACTTGGGGCAGAGGCGTGTGAGGCCATCGGCGGCAGCGTCGCAAGCTGGCCTTCAGCCATGGCGACGAGCAAGCAGCGCAGAAATCTTCTCCGCGCGAAAGGTCGACGTTCAAGCAAGAAAAAGCCACAGACAGCAAGGAAAGAAAGGAATGCGAGCGAACAGCAGAAAGACTAGACGGTAAAACCCTACACAGGCTGATGAGTACAGAATACAGGAAGAAATGAAAGAGATTCTGCTCTTCTGTGGAACAGAATCGAAAAGGAGTCGGATTTTTCTTGTTTGTTTGCTGGTGGATCAAATGATGCAGAGAGAAAACCCGAGTCAGCTGGGTCGTGTGCGTGGTGGTACTTGATTCCCGGGATCAAGGCGACCTAGCGCAAGTTTGGAAGAATGGATACAGTAATTTCCTAGCAGGGATGCACTTAAGCGGGCTGTTTCCGGCCTGTGTACTCTCCAGCCATCGGAGCCACCCGTTGCCGTCATCCAGCCGGGAGCTACCCCCTGCAAACCGCCCGCTGCTGTCCGTCCTACCTCAGTAATTACCTCAGAAGTAGCAACGTAGCATGCATGCCTTCTCGCCGACGTGACTCAACCACAAGACACTATTCAGCTCTCTACGCCGTGTATTAAGCAAAGCCAGACCCTCAGCTTCCGTTTGTCATCATTGAACCATTGAGATTGCAACCTCGAGAAATAAAAGAGTGCCACTGAGATTCCAACTGCCTGGTCTTGTGTCCTTCATGCCAGCCAGACTCCCACGCCTATTGAGAACCTTCCGTTCCCCAATTCCATCTTCAAGGTCTTATTCTCAACAACTACCGCGACCACTCATATCAACACGAATAATTGAGCAGCCCAACTTTGCCCCGGTTCTTAACCCAGTCTTTCGACATAGCCTACGCCATTCACACACCTCCAGGCCAGTAGTCATGGATCCCAGTATCCAACCCAATGGAGTCTCAGCTCCGAAGCCGGTGCTGTTCTTGTAGGTTGACGTTATTTGCATCTTTTCGAGCCACCGCTAACAGGTATCAGTGATATTGATAACTGTTTATACCCGCGGAGTAAGCTTTTGAGACCATTGAGATGTAATCTCGCAACCTGACACTTTCCAGGCTCAAGGGTACAGGACCATATGGCGCAACTCATCGACGAATACTTCGCAAAGCATTTGTCACTCTCCTGGGAGGACGCAGTGAAACTGCACAAGGAATATTATACGAACTATGGCCTAGCTATTGAAGGCTTGGTGAGACACCATCAAATCGATCCTCTGGAGTACAACTCAAAGGTCGACGACGCCCTTCCCCTCGAGGACATTCTGCAGTACAACCATGAATTGCGCGAGTTGCTTGAGGACGTCGACAAGAGCAAATGCACCATGTGGCTTCTTACCAATGCCTATGTCAATCACGCTAAGCGTGTCGTTAAACTACTCCGGATCGACGACCTCTTTGATGGACTGACCTTTTGCGATTACGGAGCCCAGCCGTTGGTCTGCAAGCCTGCCAAGGAGATGTACCTCAGAGCCATGAAGGAGGCTGGTGTCGAAAAGATGGAGGACTGCTACTTTGTTGGTAAGTTAATTGGCATCATGATACAGCAGACCTCGAGCTGACGTTCGACTATAGACGACTCGTACTTGAACTGTCAAAAGGCCACAGAGTACGGCTGGAATGTGGCGCACCTGGTGGAGGAGGGACTGCCTGTGCCGAGGACACAGGCATCCAAGCACCAGATCCGACACCTTAGAGAGCTACGAGGGGCATTCCCTCAATTCTTCAAGTCAAAGAACGTCTAATATCATAGAAGGCCCAGGCACTGATACAGAGTTGTGTCGTGATCAAGCACAATGGGTAACGGGGATTATTAGAGATGTAGAACGATGTAGAACCCCTGATGTAATGGGTATCAATGGTTTCATAGATGTTGGTAGCATACCCCCAATTCTTTTCCTTGCTCAACGCCAAAAGAAAAAGCCGTCCAAACGCCGCTCCCAGTTTCCCTCAGATAAATGTGTCACCCGCCGACGCTCAAGGTCTGCGAATGCTTCTGATGACCTCGTCGAGCTTACCGAGGATCTGGTCCTTCTCCTTAATTGCGTCCTGTCTCTGTGCCTTGGCAACCTTGAGCTCGTCTTCCAACTCCTGTATGTATCGCTCCTGATCAACCTCGCTGCTATCCAAGCCTGGCAGACTGGAAATGAGGACTTCGATTTGTTGTTCCGTTATAATCAAGTCGCGTGACAGCTCAGCTAGGCCTTCCTTGAATTCGTCCGCGGGGAGAGGGTCCACTGCGCGCTGTCAGTCAAAATGCTCAAAGGCTACCGATGAACATCTGCAGCGGTTATCGTACCCTCCTTCTGATCCGGTTCCTGCTTGACATCGCGTATCTTGTCGTTGGGGCCAAGAAGTTCTAGGTCGTGGCGTCGGTGGACGAAGTGGAAGCTTGCGACGAATTGCTGGGCAAGCTAAAGGATGTGTCAGCGATCACGGTGTCGCATGGCAAGAAGGAGGGACTATCTCTTACCTGATCCACAGCGTCTTGCAGTTGAGTGAGTCTGTCACCCATGTTGCCGGTCGTCTAGTGGCCGTTGTTGACATTGATCTCAGTTTGGTTGAAGTGCCGCAGACGGCTCGTATGACGGCTGGCAGCGGCAGGTATTCCGCGTGTGGCGCACGGGCCAGATCAATATCGAATGGAGCAGCAGAAAAGCGTGTTCGGTACGTACCCACCGTACCTCAACTTCAACTCATCGTCCCAGGCCATGTTTCTTCAATAAGTGATGGGCTTTTTGCGCCGGAACATGCCAGGACGCTTCTGCCGAAACCAACTTTGCCATATCCCAGGAGCATGTATGCTCTGCGACGCTCACTAGACAGGAAATGGTTTCGTCCTCTGCGACTTCTTCCCCATGCCGGTCAACCACGTCAACTCTCGACACGAACATCACTGAGACAGAAGGGGAAAAAAGGGCAGGACTTGCCGGTTCCCGACGCATCAACAGCAAAGCACCATGACCTTGCGTCTTTCCTAGACTATGCAGATCGAACTGGGCTTGACACGGCATCTACCATCTATGTTGGAACTCATTACGAATACACCGTGTCGTCGATTCTCTCTCAATGTGGAATTCAAGCTATGAGAGTGGGTGGCGTCTCAGACTATGGTGTCGATCTGCTCGGACATTGGAAACTACCGTCGCGAAAAACCAGCTTGAAGCTCATCTTTCAGTGCAAAGGAGGGGCTCAGAAGGTAACTCCTGCGGTCATCCGAGAATTGGAAGGGGCCTTTATTGGTGCCCCAGTTGGTTGGCGTGGCGAAGGAGTCATTGCCTTCCTTGTAAGCACGAAAACAGCAAGCAAAGGGGTACGCGAAGGTCTCGGACGAAGCCGATGGCCGATGGGATTCATCTCGTGCTCCGAGGACGGCATTATTCGGCAGATGCTCTGGAATCAACGAGCTGAGGAGGAAGGCCTAAGGGGAGTCGATGTCACTATGCGTCATCCCAAAGATGGAGCCGGCGAGTCGCAGGTTGTCTTGACATATAAGGGCAAGCGAGTTGGGACAATCGTTGATTCTACAGTCATCGAGGGTGGTGAAGCTGACTGAGCTCTTCCGATACACACTGGGAGATGGCCACGGTCAAGACGATAATACGGGGAGACAATGGGATGAATTGTAAGAGACTATCACAGAAAGAATGCGGTCTCAGAAGCCGTGGTGCGGTTTTCACAATCAAAAATCTCAAGCTGCAGATGGCTAGGTGTGTGAAGGTGTCATAGCAATCACCTCCGGGTTTCTCCCCAGTAGACCATTACACAACAACCCTAAACGCCTAGCTTCAAATGAAAATTCAGACAAACGTATGATATGTTGCTTTAACTAAAACAGAAGCCGCCAACTGCTGTCAACGAGGAGCTATGTTAGATAACAGCGGTAGGAAGTAGTTAAAGCTCGACGCTACGGGAGCCCACATCCACACACTCCTCTTGCAGTGGGGCAAAAAGGACGTCAACACCAAAAACATACATACAACACCGGGTATTCGCTGGTCGTCACCGACCCAACTACTAATCCAGCCCTCACTGGCTTATCTATGGGAGAGCGGACGGGATCCCGAGTTTTCCAGTGGGTATGGTCGTATGTGGTGATAACCCAGTGTGAGGTTGACTATATTCGCTGCGACCAGTCCGGAGAGCTTTGGGACAACATCATCTTAACAGAACATGTCAAACGAGGTCACTCAAAGATACACACAGACATATGCTGTCATTAACATCGCATGTATAAGGATACATCGCATGTATAAGGCAGATTAGCCCTAGATTGGCCCTCTGTCTCTAATTCCCGCGTGGCGAAGCATTTGCCGTCCACTTACACCCAGATGATCTGCACGTCTGTGCTCTGCCATCTTAAACCTCTAGATCGGTGCATTAGCGAATACGACGTATTCCCCATTGATAATACAGATGCCTTACTCTATAATCTGAAGAACTTGTCTTTATGTATACTGGTAAATACGTCGTATATAGAGTTAGGAGTGCGCTGACGACAGTGCCGAAGAAGCGGTCCAGTAGATAAATTCCGCTCGTCCTCAACATGTTCAACATCTTGCTGTTTTCCTTTGGGGCGACTAAGTCATCTCTGTTGAAAATAACTTGACTTACGCTGAAGTATATTTCTTGATAGTCTCTTCCCTCCCCTCTGTACTCTTTTTCTGTTTGAGTCTTTGTTCTTTACAAGATGCTCGGGCGCCAACCACGCCACAGTCAACTCATGTTGGCTGCGTCGATGCTCACGAATCTCGCCGAGTGTTCATCGAATCGAACTGTCACGGAAATCTGCGTTTCGTTCGTGCAGAGTTTTCCCCAACTCACTCTGCTTCCTAACAATACCGGTTACTCTTCTATCAATGAAGGTATGTTGTCATATGATGGCTCTTGCAGCAATGCCTTCGCCGAAGATGGATAATATCTTGGACCCGATCCCAGGTCCTTCAAACACCTTCTTCCTTTGAAGTTTATATGTTCACTAAGATACTAGTATCAGAACGGAGAACATGATGGACACTGACGCTTCAATCAGGATATTTCAGTGCGGAAGAGTGGCTCGGTCCGGCTTGCATCTTCACACCCGACAGCCCGCAAAGTATGGCAACTGCAGTGCAGATACTGGCACAATCTGGGGTCCAATTTGCGGTGCGCGGAGGCGGGTGGATGCCCATACCAGGCGTTGCGAACGTTGATTCAAACGGAATCCTGTTGGCCACCACAAACCTAACGGGCCTTCAACTAGCCGACGACCGCAAGTCGATCTCGGTAGCGTCCGGTCATAATTGGGCAGACATATACAGCTACCTGTCCCCAGACGGTTTGGCAGTTGTGGGTAGTCGCATTGGCGTCGTCGGGGTTCCCGGATTCATGTTAGGAGGAGGAATGTCCTTCTTGGGCAACCAGTATGGATGGGCGTCAGGGAATGTTGTGGGCTATGAGGTAAGAATCTCTCTCTCCCCAGGATTGTATGATAAGAAAGAAGACTAAGCGGACATAGGCTGTTCTATCCAGCGGGTCTATCGTCTACGCCACCTCAACGAACGAATACTCTGATCTCTTCTGGGCACTCCGTGGAGGGGGCAACAACTTCGCCATTGTCACCAGGTTCGATCTCAAGACATACGAGATTGAGAAGGTGGCCGTTGGCAACGTGGCTTACGGCTCCGGCCAGCGTGACTCCTTCCTTGCCGACCTGTACGACTTCTCCCGGAATGGAGTGCAGGACCAACGAGCTTTTGTCCTCCCGACCATCTCCTACGTCCCAGCCGCGGGGCCTAACATTACATATTCGGCGACGCTGTTCTACAACGACAACAACGAAACCTCTCCCTCCGCACTGCAACGATTTCTCCCCCCGCAGGTCATCCCGAAGACCAGCACTTTTGCAACCCGCACTCTGGCTAACTGGTCAGCCGAGGCCGACCAGGGCTTCGACCAGGTGCACGGCCAGAACTTCCGATTTCACGGCTTCACCATGTTGTCGAACCTCGATGCCTTGTACACCGCGCACGACGCATTTTTTCAGCTTGCCCAGGAACGCGGCCCAGCGATCAAAGGGTTCATCTCCACGCTTGCTATGAACCTTATCTCGCGGTCCTTCATCGAGACGAACCGGGGGGCTGATCCGGCTGGCGATCCTATGGGTATTGACAGCGATGCAGGGCCGTACTTTATGTGTGAGCAGACCTTTTCTTGGTCGCTCAAGAACGACACTGGCGCCATTGAGACGCTCATTGCGGACATCAACTCAGAGATGAGCGCCAAGTTGGGAGACAAGATGGTTCCTTTTTTGTATCTCAACAACGCGGGAAATGGGCAGGATGTGTTCAACACGTACAACGCCGCAAATCTGCAACGGCTAAAGACCATCAAGGCCAAATACGACACCGAAGGAGTGTATACCAGCTTGCTGGTGGGAGGGTTCAAGCTATGAATACTTCGCGAGGTCTCACACAGTTTAGGGGCATGCCATTGCTCGAGTCTGGTTGATGTGTCTCATTCCGGGGCCTGATGAGCGCATTTACGAGCCAGGAATCTCGGCATTGTTATTCTGTGTAAATTATCCAGCAAACAAATGTCAGCTGTTTTGTAGCAAACCAAACTATGTCTCGCGGGTGATTCAGCACAAATACATCCCAGCGTGTTGCAGTGAGCTGCTAATCTCACCGGTCGTTAACAGTATGAAATGTGTATACCAAGTCTTCCCATACATATCTAGGACAACTCGGTCTTCTTTGTGTCCACCTGCGTTCACTGAGGAGCCCTTCAGGTTTCCTGTATGATATCTGTTGACACTGCTCATGTCAGGAGCATTGTATCCAGAGAACCTCCAAGAGTTAAGACATCACCAAATGAAACTATGGCAGAGCTAATATCCCACGGTCTGATAATACGTGCTAGCACGGCCAACTTTGAGATTGTGGACAAACAGAATTGGGTCATAGCCCGATTGGACAGTGACTGAGATGATCGAGATTGCAGTCTATGCGTCTAATAGTATTGTGCGTACATTTTCTTTTGGATACGAGCTAGTAGCCTTGTAAAAGAATGGAACGAATGTTTTATTACCAACAGTTTTGGTAGTTGATGCCACTTGTGCTGTGTTCTGCCTGCTGCTGTACTGCTGTGCTGCTGGAACAGGAACGGTCAGCCACCGCCGTGAATTTCAGAATGTTGAAGTATTCTGCCGCACTTACCAAGGTCACAGCATGACGAAGTCTATTCAAAGCATCTGCCGATGCAGGCATAATCATGGCCGCAAGCTCCAACTCAGGCGGTCCTCTCATCACGCTCGTTGAAGCAGTTGGCGTAGCAGCCATAGTCATCCTTGGCGCATCCAAAGACGCACTGCTGCGCAGCCGACCGGCGGGTTTCGAGGCCGCGCTTGTCGAAGCACTGGGAGATGCAAACGTAGTCGTGACGACAGGCGCCGACGCAGCCGACGTCTTCGCCGCGAACATTGAGAGCTGCGGAGCTGACGCCGACGGCGAGGCCGGCGATGGTGGCGAGGAGGGCGGAGAATTGCATCTTGACTGAAGATGGAGCTGCTTGGAACGCAAATAAGACTGTTTTGAAGCTGAAAGATTGCGCTGACGAGTTGGTTCAGGCATTTCCAAGAACGACGATGAAGGCGAAATTATATACTCCAAGAGCTGGGAGCACTTGCAAGAGCGTCAGTCGACTCTGTGAACCATGCTTTCCGCTTCATCCATGAGATACGACGTATTGCCAGTGAGCTCGAGTTCACAACGAGACATCATCCAATCGACAAGTTTGTATCATTCCCACCGCATCTTGCCAGACTTCTTACTGGATATGGTGATGTTTGGCAACTTGTCTGCTGCGCCATGCTCCCAGTTGTATCCATAGGGTGATGTACGCTTGAATTTTGTAAACAGCTTGCCGACCATCCGAAGGTGAACAAAGACCTCGCCAGTACCTTTCATAAATGGGAAAATACTGTCGTGGGCAGTGGGCTGATTGTGTGTGTATGTCGAGGAGTGGTGCTCTAGCATGGTTGGCCCCTTTCGCCAACTTATTGCAACTACACATACAGTTGTTCAGCGCAGCCGTCTGTAAATCAAGGTCCAAATTCCCCCCCGTAGAGGGAAATTAGATATCACAACGTACCGTATGCTTTGACACGTCGTATTGGAAATAGACCATGCGGCGTACATCGGAGGCCGAGCTGTGGGGAGATCGTGGCCCATCTATCCACTCTACGGCCCCTTCGCTGTTCGATAATCCGTAAGAAGACTCGCGAAGGCGACCGACTACAGTGGGAACCCTGGTCAAACTATATGAAAAATTCTCAAGTAGCTGAACTGTCGGTGGAACCGAGCTGATGTGACGACAGAGCGTTGCCGGGTGCCTAGAAATCTCCAAATCTGCCTGCTCAAGCATGTCTAGGGTCAATTAACTTTCCTTGCGTTGATAGGTGAGGGTAAGGCGGAATGCTACCAGGAACCAGTCTTACACCCAGTAAGCTTTTGACAATGCCCGGGAAAGCAAGTACGACTGATGTGCAAAGGTGTCGCGGTGGCGGCTAGCTTTGCACAACAAGCGCCATGATGCTGACGGTAAGGCCAGGTACTAGAGGGCAGGGTTGGAGGTTCTATTTTCTAGCAATATCGTCGGTGTGGCCGCGATGGATATCATGGCTTTGAATGATTTGACACTCATCCTTACACGTCCCCGCGGACCTACACATCCCAGACGTCTACTACCCTATGGCTGCCTCTCTCCGTTGTACTGCAGTGCCGCAGTCAGTACTAATTGAGTGGAATCGCTCATCTTAGGCGTCACCGTGGTCATTGTCTGTGGCATATTTTAACAGTCAATATGAGGAATCCGCATGCGGCTATCTAACCCTGCCCACCTGCCGGTCGCCCCTAACCCGAAGAAAACAGCCCCCTTCGTGAAGCATTCCTCGTTCCTGTCGCTGGGGAGCCTGCACACACCTGAGTGTGCCCGTGTAACGCAAATCGAGTGCCTGGTAAAGATGAGGTTGTGTGTATGCAGTTTTGAGAGTGTTGTAATACATAGACAATCGAGAGAGGCAAGAGGGTATTTCCTCTTCTCGAGAGGAAAAGCCCGATCCCAATTACGCCAAGTATCCAAGCTCGTCATCCTCGAGCCGTTCCAAGTACTCCTTGTCGAGGAGAATCTCTATGCACTTCTTGATATCCGAAACCTTTGGCACGAAGCGCGACCGAATCTGGTTGATAGTTTCGCTGACGAGCTGCGTGTGCTTCATCTTCTTTCTCGCCTTCATGATACGAACGATGGCAGACTGTGTGGCTTGTTAGCATATGTCAAAAGGTGAGTCGGATTCGCCAGATACGTACCTGCAACAACAGCTTGCGGTCCTCCTCGATCGTCTTGTTGGTCTCCACTTCCTCCTGCTTGGCTTCCTTGGCTCCTCCGAGGTTCAAGTTCACTCTGATCTTCTTGCTCTTGAAGTCGTAGTTGAGCCTGAAGCTCTTGCCTGCCTCGGGCTTGCCATCGGGGGAGATGATGAGAACCTTGGCCTTGAGCAGGATGGCCAGAGCCTGGTCCAGGACCTCAGAGCTTAGCAGGGTCACACCGGCGATATCCTCGTAGGTGTGTTTGTCCTTGTCGTTGAACATGAGCAAGATCGCCATCTGATACACCGACACCTGGAAGGTGTAGGGCGTTTTGCTGTTCTTGCAGTACCCTGCCTTCAGCTCACCCTTGCACAACTGCCAGAGCCACGTCAACTTGCGACCCTCGTGCCTATTCTTGTAGAAGCGAGCGAATCGCTCACAGTCCTCATTGATCTCAGCGGGTGGAGTGAAGCTGGTGTTTGGTGCTGTCAACGGCCAGAAACCGGTACCCAGGATCGAGTACTGGGAGTCCAGAGCGTTCTTGGTAATGCCAAGACCCGCAACATGCTCCTTGAAGCTGACGTTCAAGTCCTTGGAGGTCTGCATGTCCTGGAACATTCTCTGGAGCTTGTTCGTGTACTCAAAACCGCACGCCTCTTTAAGCTTACTGATCATGCTTGTCTCTGCATCGTCCGACGAGGAGTTACTGTGGACCAATCTGCGAGCCAGCATGCGGGAGTAGAACTTTTGGAAGACGTCCTTGTCCTCGATGTACTTGAAAACGGTCATGATCTGCGTGAGAGTGTTCTCAAGCTCGCCCTCCTCGATTCCGGTGCTGCTCTTGCGAAGCAGAACATCCGTGTACTTGGCCAACAGCTCAGGAGACTTGTTGGAGCCCGACTTGCAGACCTCGTTTCTGTTGATGAATTCGCGGCAGGCGTTGTCAAGGGATCTCGTAAACTCTGCCTCAGCTTCGAAAGCTCGCGTTACCAAGCCCGAGTACTGAGAATGGATCTCCAACAGCGCATCGACGTAGACTTTGGGCTCCAGCTTCTCTGCATCCGATGCCACCTTCTGTACTGCTCCCAGGCCGGCCTTACGGACATGAGTCTCGAATCTCTGGCGGAGAGGATCCAAACCTTCGGGAATTCTTGATAGAAGGTTGTACATCCTGGCCATGTCTTCTTCTCTGTCGTTGTCGAGAAGGACCTGGAATTCGTCTCGCAAGAGCTGGGAGTGATCCGCAATAAGAGCTTGGTTACAGGTCTTCCGGAGGGGATTGATGATATCAGCGTGAAGATACATCTTGACACGCTCCTCCTCCTCCTGTAAACGAGCAGCAGCCTTCTTCATGTATTCGACCACGCTGTTCTCGGCCACGAACTGCTTAGACTCATTCTGGTAGTAGGTCTTCGTATGTTCTAAGAACGGTTTCTCGAAGTGGAAGCGGTAGACGTCGAGGGTCGACTTGGTGGGATCGGAGTCATCGAGGCCGAGGGACACGAAGGAATCAACGACTTGCTTGATCTGGCCGTACTCGATCGTCTCGCCATTGCGTTGCTTCTCGACGAGCTTCAACACCGCCTCCATGACCTTCCCAGATACGTCTTCGAACAGCACCCTACGCCATTGGACCAAGTGGAGCGTGTAGACGTCGTAGATGTTTTTCTTGCCCTCGTCCATTTCACGCTTGACCCAGTGTCGGTTCAGATACCGGAACAGGTGGTGGATGTATTTGGCGGCGACCGTGTATCTGTTCCATTCTTTGATGTAGAATGTCAGGAGAGCCTCGTCGGTGTGTGTCTTGGATTGCTGGACGAGTCCTTCGAGGTGGGACTTGAGGTATTCGATGAGCTTATTGTAAAGTTCCTCGCCAAGGAGGTGGGCTGTTCATTCCCAGTGGTCAGCACGGGCACATTCTTGCATGCGAATCTTGGCTGCTGACTTACCTCCTCTGTGATTGCCAGAACCAATACTTCCTTGAGGCACTGAGAGCCCAACGGCCTTCTGAGATGTACAAAAGTTGTGGACGGCACTGCAACTAGGTCAGAGTGGTTCAACAACAATCGATCAGCGCTACCTACGTGTATACTCCCATGTACTGCGGCACGAAGGAAAGGTCAGCAATCTTGCATCAGGCGGCAAGCCCGCAGAGGGAGGGAAGGCGCGGGGCAGCGAGGGGACTCACGATCTGCATGTCAATACCGCGCTCGAGATCAAGCATGATACGCTGGATCCCGGCCTCGAGATATTTCCATCTGCAAACAGTCAGCGCGGGTTGTCGGCCAGCAGCGAAGCCAGAGGCGTCGCAAGGCTGCAAAAGTCGACTCACGTTGCTCCGATGTCCTCCCTGTTGGGAACCGGAGGCATCTGCTGAACTGTGGGCGCCATCTTCTCTACTGTCAACACCCGAGGGTCTCGAATCGTATCCGTAGTCGTCGTGTATCTTGTTCGGCAGAAGAGTGTGGCGAGGCCGTCGTGGCCGTTGATGGGGGGGATAAGATGTTGGCCGACGGGAGGTAGTCGACAGGAGGTTTCGCGGGGAGCGGGGTGCTGCTCTGTAGAAATAGAAACTGTTAAAAAAAATCTCGACGTAAGTTTCGGTGGACGGGTCAATGAATGGACGTGGTGTCTCCGGTCCCGCGGTTGCCAGAAAGGTGCCGAAGAATCAGGACGTGGTGATGGATGTGGTCAGAAAGGGTGGCGGCACCAGGGTCGACCTCTTTCGCATCAGGGTTGGAAGCAGAGGCGGGCGCGGTTGAGGGCTGTTGGTCGCAAGGGTTTGGGACGTGATGGAGGGATGGAGAGAGGGGAGCGAGGTAGGAGAGAGCCGGCTGCCTTACGAAGTTGGAGGAGCTGCGTGGGCAGGACAGGAACGCGGCGCCCTTTGTCTGAGTCAGAGCGGGCAGGAGGGAAGTGAGGACGAAGATATTCTGAAAGGGCAGGAAGAAGATGGAAGCAGAAAAGAAGGAAGTCACAGCCTGGACCAGAACAGGTCAGCGCGTTCAATCAGGCAGAGGCAGGCAGGCAGGCAGCCGGAGGCAGTCAGTGGACGGATGCTGCTTTGGGTGTGTGAGTGCTTGTACGGCGTATGGAGGCGTCCGGTGGTGGAGGAACTGAAGACGGGCCACTGACACTGAAGTCGCACTGGTGGATGTCCTGGGCGTGGGACCTTCAATCCATGGGCCGGTCGGGGGGACTTGTGGGGGCATACCTGAATGAGGCTAGCTTGCGGTTTTGCCGCCTCTGACCGCCCATCAGCCTCAAGTGATGCACTCTGGGAAAGGCAAGGCGTGCTTTGCGGTGCCGTGTGCTTAATTAGGCGCCCATGGGCTGCCTACCTAGTTGCCAGGGGGTGAGATCGATCAAGTTAAATGTATCCTCCGGGCATTTTCAGCCTTACTCCGTATCACTTTCCCCAGGTTGCTCGAGCATCGCCGACATCTTCAGGCTGAGGTTGTGATGGCATTCCAGGTTGGCTCTTACATAAATAATCATGCATCACGTGGACAAGACGTATTGACGTCCCTTTCCAGATACGTAATATTCAAGATGATGGCTGTAATTTTTGGTCTGCTGCGTCCAATCGTGTCAAGTCATGAACATGTCTCAATGGCCTGCTGCTTATTGTTGTTGAATGCCCCACGCCCGTCCGTCTGAAGTTGAAAAGATACACTGCAAGAACCTTGCAACGCTGTCCTGGTCTGCGGACGGCACCGGACAAAGCCGCTCGTCCAAGACCCAAGGAACCAGTGCCAGCAGTTACAGAGAGGTCTAGGGGCTGCTGGTATGTATGTACGGCACGCTTGGACCAAAGAGAAATGCATCAGATTTTCCACTCATGTTCTCTCGCCTCTCCACTGTAGCCAAGATATTAAAAGTCAGTAAGACAGCACATTTTTCCCACTCAAAGAAAGAGAAGCCCAACACACACTGGTGTGACATAACACATGTATTGAAGTAATAATCATTAACAAAGGAGAGCCATAAAGAGCATCCGCACTCCAGCTATAGTACAGGCTTTTAATACACCGGGTATACCCAACCAAGAGAGCCCAAGGCGGCTTGTCCAGCTACATGTGATCGTGAGAGCTTTCATCCTCGCCTCCGCCAAGTCGTTGTACCGTACGGAAAATATTGACCACGAAGTTCATGGTCCACGCCAGCAGCCCTACCAGCTGGAAGGATGCCAGTGCCTTTGACAGGTGCCTCGCTGGGCCTGCGTCCACATTATGGAAAACCAGAGATTCAAACGCCAGGGACGTACTGGCGGATTTGAATATGATGAAGAAGAGGTCCAGCAGAATTAGGGAGATCTTCTGCACAGCCGGGCGAAGACCCAGAGGCTTGCCTGTGTACTCGTCCCAGAGCATGTAGCCGATGTAAGGCAGTGCGACCGTATCGACTGCAATGGCCACAATGCTTTGTGCGCGTTCAGGACTCGATCCGCTCTTGGCATTCTCTACCTTATAAATACGAGCTGCAATCGCAAGAGCAATAATCGATGTAACCATGACCGTGAGTCGGAAGGTGAGAGGGATCAGGTAGTGTCGTAATACCATGGACCACAGCCTCTTCCAGATGGTCTTGGACTGTTTCCTCCTTGAGGTCTTACTCTCCACGTCTCGATGCATCGTTTCGTCATAGCGCTTGTTGAAGTCAGGCTGCAACTTATCCAGCACTGATACGTCCACAACTTCCGACTCCTCGCCCTCCATGTGCCCATATGTCGAGGATTGGAGGAAGTCTCGCCATGCGGCGGGCGGGCCTTGTGTCGCTGCTCGGTGCTTCGAGACGATGACGGGATCTGCGGTCCGCAAGTGGTCCCATTTTCTTCCGTGCTGTGCTCCTTTGCCTCTGAAGACGTCTGTGAGTTTGATTTTCGGGCGCGTGCGGGAGTTCTCTAGGAACGGGTCGCCGGCGAGGTCAACGTAGCCATCTCGGGATACTCGACGATCGGGTTCGGCGGGCGCATGATTGTGCTGAGGAGGAACGGCCGGCGCCGGGGGTGAGAGCAATCGCAGCTGGTCTTCTGTGGCCTGGCCGTATCGTGTCTCGTAGGAATCGATCCATGCTGCAAAGGGAGGGTAGGTCAGCAAGGTGCGCAGCCAGCCACGACCACCCAGCGAAAATCGCCTCGAGGGTACTTACGAGGGAGAGACCGCGGGGTCCTCAATCGCGAAGCACCTGTGTCGATTGCAGTGCTACTGGTACCGACGGAAGCTCGGAAATCGGGCGAGCCAGAACTGCCAGGCGGGTGACTGGCTGTGCTCATCGCGGTCGCAGCCGCGGCTGGGGCGGGACTGAATAAGGGCGACTATGCCGAAGTGGACGGGGGCTGAGAGCGTCTGGGGTTCAACGCTTTCTCAATCGCGCGGCGGAGGGCTCTCATATTATATGCACTCCGCCCTCCGGTGGTAGCGGCAAAAGGTGGATGTATCGATATTAGGCGCGTAACAAGACAACGCAGTGTGCTGTTGGTGCTTCTTCAAAGTCGAAAGGGAGGTTGGTGCGAGAGCACAGAGGGTAGAAGCGAACTCGAACCACACACACAGAGGATAGAGGGGAAGAGAAGGATTATTGAAGGAAAGGCGCGAAGGGAAAAGGAAGGCAGGGAAAGGAAGGGTAGAAAAAAAGCAAGGAACCTTAAGGTAAGGTACTGGAGAGGTAGGGCGAGAGAGCGCGTGACGGGAGGAGGGACAGCCGCAGCAGCAGCAGCAGCCGTTGGGTTGAGTGAGTGCGTGCTGAGTGCAGGTGGCCGGTCGAACTCAACGGCGGCGGCGGCTGTGTCTCGTGGGAACGACGGGCTAGCGTTGCTGGCCAGCTGCCTTTGCCCTGCTTGGGTCCTATTTCTTGGCTTGGCGCCGTTGATTGATGAGAGGTAATACCGGCGCTGACCCTTGGTGTGGCAGGGGAAACAACACCACCAAATATAAGGGCGGCCGGCATGCAGCAGCGTGCGAGAACAGACCACACAACACGATCCGATCTGATGGACTGTTCGTGAAGACGGAGAGGTACTGTAAGGTATGAAGCGGTCCCGGGCGTTTCCAGCAAACCGGGAAAGTGTGCAGACAGAGAAGTGAGCGCCGAGTACCTTACGGACTTCCTTTCGCAGCGCCGCGCAGCGCCGCGCAGCGCAACAACACCTCGAGAGCGCAGGCAACGGAACCTGCAAACAAGGGAGCAGAGAATGGGAAAACGAAGAGAACCAATGGAGCGTGCCTGAGTGACAGGTAAACCGCGGTAGCACTGGAGCAACGTGTGGATCCCCCTGGGGATGGTCGGGCTCCTTCAGCGTCAAGGTGGTGGAGGTACGTACCGCCTATCCGCGGACATTTTTATCTGCAGAGGGACCTGGACAGCTGAATGCGAATGCTCATTCGCACCCTTCGCACCCGGGCAGGCAATACCACCTCACCTCGCCTTCGCCTCGCATAGCAGCGCCTTGAGCCGCGAGCTCGCAGCCTTTTTAGCGGGTTTCGAATCCTAACTTGCGCCGCGCCATCTGGGACTTCTGAAAAATTCGCAAAAGATAGAGGGGCACACGGAAGCCTAGCGCTTCCTGGGACACAGGTGGACCCCCCGGACTGATTGTGCAGTGTGCTCTTCAGGGCCCGTTGGCCCCCATGGCTACCCAACACCGCCCGCGACTGGGGATCCCGATTGGACACTGGATCGCCAATTCAGCGCACCACTTAAATCGCTCCAGCGACCTATGACGCCCATGTGCGTCACTCTCTGGCCCAGGCTTAACCCAGGAAGCTTGACCCAGAAGCTAAGATGGATGACAGGGGCCAGGGCTGCAGCATCACAGCTTTTGCCGGGTTCAGTGCTGCCTTCCAAACTCGCACTCCACGAACTGCGTCAAAATTGCCTCCTTTCACGACAAGGACCACAGAGGCCGCCCGCATCGCGACTTTTCGACAATTCGCCCCTTCGCTCTCCGTCTTGTACAAAAATCACCATGAGTCCTGCGGCCATCTAGTCCTATCGAGCTTCACCGAGCCGAGCCCTACCCCCGCCCACCGCTTTTCACCCCTCCTCCGTCCGTCGCAACTCCAGCCAGTTGCCGGTCGCAGATCCTCGGGCGACGACGATTACGACGACGACGACATCCGTGCTTCTCGATCGTTTCCCCCCCGCATCCGCCTCTGAGCCTCGGCATCCACGATGCGTGTTTACCTCCTCCCACTCACCACGAGCCGAACTCTGCTCTATTCCCAGCGACTCAATGTAGTGACAACAAACAAGCAAGGCTTGGCAGACAAGGTATCCAAAAAGGCGTCCAAGCTCTGGGCCGGCTGGGAGGCCAAAGAAAGCGGGTGGCAGAAGAAGGTTGTCAACTATGGAAACTATGCCCTTCGCCGAATTCCATATGAAGAGTGGGGTCTGAAGTCCGTCCCGCCAGTTTCTGCACGCCGCAAAGACGATGAGCTCAAGGGCAAGCAAAAGGTTGAGCTGGTATACCCTGACGCAATCATTCCGACGACCAAGGCCGAACAGGTAGTGAGGACGTTGGCGACGGAGCGAGATGCCTTGCATAGAAAGAAGATGCTGTGGTGTCTCATTGGAATGCCTATCTCGGCGCCGTTTGCCCTGGTACCGGTGTAAGACAAGCCGCGAAGTCGTTGTTGCACAAGAAATACTGCTGACATTTCTTTTTATTAGGATACCTAATCTGCCTTTCTTCTACTTGGCGTATCGTGCTTGGTCACACTGGCGCGCTCTCGAAGGAGGCAAGCACCTCCGATTCCTGTTGGACAACAAACTCCTGGCTCTGAACCCGTCCAAGCTTCTGAACGATATCTACGACCCATTAATCCCAGCCAACACATCCCCAACGCCATCGAAGCCAGCCACGGGCGACGTCAACCCCCTGAAGGGCAAGGACGAAGCCGTCAAGGACGAAGAAATCCTCCTCTCGCAGGCCAATGGCCAGCGCATAGCCAAGGCCCTCGAACTGCCCGAGCTGGGTGTCGAGATCGAGAGGGCCATCTGGCAGGTCAACCATGCCAAGAAGGTCAAACAAGAGGAAGCCGCAAAGCATGCCGACGCCGACGCTCCAAGGGATAAAGAAAAGTCCACGAGCCCGGGTGAGGACGAGAAGAAGTAGTCTCTGTGAGGCTACCAGTTTCCGCCTGGACGGTGTATGATGTGTGTGTGCTCTTAGACGCGAGCCCGGAATGATATACGAATAAGAATAATGCGGCGTTTTGGTTCCGACGTTCGGATAGACTCCTCTCTCATCTTCGACTGTTTGCCTGTTACGGCTTTTCTCCTCTCTGTTTGATGATGGGTATTGTTCCTTTTAAGTCTCCTCTCTCTCAAAGTAGACGGAGTCAGGACCTAAGGTGCCTCGGAACCCTGGTATATGTGGAAGCCGTGTGCTCGAAGCACTGGCAAGCAACCGCAGATGCACATCAGCCCAATTGCCAGGGCGACTCGCCTCGCCGTGTCTTTGGAGAAGGGGCTGCGAAGCTTTGGGACAAGTGTCGGCCACTGCTGCGGGCTCCCATCTGATGTGTCGACGCCGAGCAGGTCGTCCAATTCGCAAAAGAAATCGTCCTCCTCGCTGTCCGTCTCCTTCCAGTGTGCTGCGCGGATGTGTACTTGAGGCTGCTTCTTTTTCTTGAGGTCGGGCATGATGACTGCCGTTCTCGCCGCGGCGTCCTGGGTGTCGCAGTCGGCGATGATGCTGAGAATCTCCTCCCTGGTATATATCCTGCTTTCCCTCGTCAAGGCCTCCGACTTCCATGCCATGGCAGCCTTGTGACGTAGTAGTCTCTGTGTCGGGCTCACGTCCCCGCGGCCCTGCAACCTTCTCTTCTCCCGCAGCCTCTGGTGCCGTTGAGGTGCGACGACGTCGACATCTGGGTTCAGAGGCGACGGGATGAGCGGGCTGTAGGCGGCCCGGCTTGGCAGCGTCGACAACTTGAGCATGGTTTTTTTTGTCATTGTGGTGTAATTGGGATGGGCGAGGGGTGCTTTAGCTTGGTGGGCTGGCTACCATGGAGAGAGGGACGGGCCGCGCTTCTTCTTTCGTGAGGATTGCAGAGAAATGGTCAGGATGCTTCGGCCCCCAGTGCACTCATGGTAGCTCTGAAAGAGTGGGTTGGTTCCGGGAAGAAAGAGGGGAGATTAGATGGAGGGCTTGTCCGGAGTAAAAGGACCACCGAGATGGAGGGCCGTTATCTTGTCAAAACAGCCGTATCCTGGGGTTGTGGTATGAATGTATGCATGCCCGGGATGTAGAGATATGGACGGCCGCCTCTGCTGGAATGTCTCTTGAACGACACAGGTACGAGAGGGATGCCTCAGACCTGCGCGTTCCTCCCTGGTGTCAGTCTCCAATTCCACCCTGCTCAGCTTGAAACGTGCACCACTTGCCGGGCACACAGGCAGGGTCGAGTAAATAAAGTGAAAACACACCCAAGGGGCGGAATTGGAATCAACAGGTAAAACAAGAGCTCGAATGGCGACATAAATGCGGGCGTGCGTGCAATCGAACTCTGGACTGGAGTGGGTGTCGTGTTGTATGTATATTGTGCTGCGTGTGTGTATAAGTACGGCTCAAGGCCATGCAGGCACACCACCTCAGCACGCCACGGTTACTCTCACCGTCCCTCTTTTCCCGTCCGATCCCCCGATTCCCTCCGCTCTTCTCCCCCATTCGTCCAGCTCGCCCATGGGGTGCTCTCCGCTCGGGCACAGGAAGGATGTAGGTGGGAGAAGATGCAAGGCGTTGGTTGGTGGTTGTGCATCTTTGGTGCTAGGGGAAGCGTACCGTAGTTTCGTTGAGTTCCGTGACAAAGTTCGCCCAGCAAGGTGGCCCAGCCAGCCTTTTCCCTCTAATCCGTCGGCGGCCGGGGAGGGGGCCAGAACTAAGGTAGACCCCACCCACAGGGCCAGGCCAACCAACCTAACACTACGAAGCTGCGCGTTTGCGTGCTCCGGCTGTCCGAGCTAGCCCATGAACGACTTTTTTGGACCACGGGCCGCCCGCGCGAGGGCCAATCCATGGATGTAGGGAGGGAGATCTTTTTCTCGTCAAAGTCACCTCACCTTCTGGTCAAGGGGGCAATTGGAGGATGCACTTCTTCGCCTCTTTTTTTTCTCTCGCCATCCGCTAGCTAATATTTTTTCCAATGGCACCTGGACTTGACTCTGGGCTCCCTCAAGCGCTCGACCTCGGCGCACAAGACCTGGAATTCGCAGGCAAGACTGGGAAATTGCCCCTCAATCCATCGTGACCAGATGCCCGGGACATTCTTTGCTACATATCCCCTCCACCTCACTGGCTCTCTGTGAATTTGCCCTCGCCACTTGTTGCTCTACCCAACACAACCTACCCCACGAGGCGCTCTACATGGCGTTACTGCGCCTCACTTGGTGTAATTCTCCATGGGTTCACAAAAACTGCTGCGGGAGAGAGAGCCCTACGGAATTCTAATTGTGGGAGGCAATCAAGGGGACTCGCATTTGCTTTTTCCTAGTGGCTCCCGCAAATAACCCCAAAGACTTTAATGTCTTATAGATAAGACAATTCCCACGCACGGCCGATGTGTTGTTGCTGATAAGTCCCCAACTGCAGCTATCCCTGTCCACCGAACCGATGGATGCTGCGCTACTGATAAGAGAAATGATA
Organism: Colletotrichum chrysophilum; assembly: GCF_026319265.1. NCBI lineage: Eukaryota > Fungi > Ascomycota > Sordariomycetes > Glomerellales > Glomerellaceae > Colletotrichum > Colletotrichum chrysophilum. Next base: position 45,003 of record NW_026517350.1, on the reverse strand, counting down.
AGAAACGCCGCTTGACGTGCCCGCTCGACGGAAAGGGACATTGCATACACGAAAACGAATAGAGGCCATGCGAGGAACGGCGCAAGGGGGTGTGGCGGCTCGGCTGTTGACGAGCGAAGTCAAGACCTGCCTGGCATTCGCCGCCTCGAAGTGTGAGATATGCAAAACATTGAGCCAAGTCTTGGGGGCAATCAGCCACGGAACAACTCAAAGTCACTGAGAGAGAGAGGGAGCTGGAGGAAGAGCTGAAAAAGCCCCAGGCGGGGGAAATCTGGGGCGGGGGGACGTGGGTTCGCATTTGCGCTGTTACAGCGGTTTCTCCACCAGATCCCGGCCTCCCCTCCCGTTCTGCGGTATCTTTTTTGGGGCCGCCGATGCACACGGATCCCTGCCTCTTCGCCGGCGGTTTGGCCGTTGTTCCCAACGACTTCCCTCGGCTTTGTGGGGCCCGCTGCCCTCCGTCCGTCGCGCCGAGGCCCATGTTTCGCCCCGGCGTGTTTACCATGCCGCAGCTGAGGGAAGATGCATCAGCGGAAATTCCTCACGATCAAAAAGCATGCGGTGCCCAGCTCTTTTGCCACCCACATCTGGCATTGGTGTTATTATCGATGGTTCATTGTCACTTTCAGCAGCTGCGAACACACAGAGAAGATCCTCAGGGCAACAAACAGAAGGATGTTTGGTTCGCATCATATCACTCGGGAGAGATGGTCCGCAACAATTGTATGAAATAACTCTGTAATCATATTATTGTAGTTGTCGCAATTGCGACAAATGCGAAGGTAGACTCTTGCAACCCCGGAAAGTAATGCTTTATTACTTTACATGGGGTATACCAAAACAGTCACAATTGAAGAAAACTAAGTACCTCATTAAATGTGTAGGAATAGCAGTGCTATGAATGTCGGGTTTCTTTTCTTTCCAGCCCTCCTCTTTTGATTTATTGCTTTCGTCTTTCTTGTCGCTCTCGTCCTCTTTGTCGCTGTCCTTCTTGTCGTTAAAGCCCCTCTACGCATGTTTACTTTAGCTTAAGTGATTAGTTGGCTTAACAGTATTAAGACTACCTGTGAAGTCCACGACAGGGGAATACAGGGCTGGCTTCTCAAAGCTTTCGATATTCAAGGGAAAGGATAGAATGAACTTACTGTGGCTAGGCCAACAGGGCAGATTATGGGCATCCAAATGTCATGCACGTCGTAGAAGTAAATGGAAGAGCTTCAATTCGAGACCTTGGGTGTGTTGAAAGCATCTCTCTCAGAATTGCGTTTCTATACACCAGACCGCCCGTCGATGGGTTCTCTAGACAGATACCCAAGACAAGTCATCAAAATGCTTAATGACCATTTTTTTCTTACCAAGAATCGAGTGAATGATCCCCTCATTTTTGAGAGCATCGCGGAGCAAAACTGCTATCAAAATGCAGCAAAAGCGCCACGCAGCCCGCCGCGCAAGGCCCCCACACTTAGCTAGAGAGATAGACAGATTGAACGAAACAGAGGCCTGCACTCCCACATACTAGACCTCAAATTCGGTGGCCCATGGTCCTCGACATCTGTCAGAACGACGATGAGCACTACATGGAATGAGAAGCTCGCCCGCCTACAGTGCTCCCTGAGGGCCTACTCTTCTGCGTCGGAACCGACGGAAGAGGGAGACTGGTGGTATCAAGCACGATGATAATGATGGCAATACAAAACACCTCCATAAGTACATCAAAGGGCTCCTAGAGTGCCAACGGTAGACCCTGCGATGTGATCTAGGGCTATATGCACCCCTTCTCTTTCAAAAGTGACAGTTTCAGGAAAACCCATTCTTTTACAGTGAAGGTTGTGACAAGTCTTCAATCTACTAAGCCATATAGCTGAACAGCAAATGAAGAATAGAGTACGTCCAAAAAAAGTTCAAAAAAATTGTAAAGGACAAACCCATGGCACTGCTTCTACACAGGCAGGACACGAGGATACGCCCCAAGGTAGATACACAGGTATGTTACCAAGGAGATGCTCAATAACAACGAGATTCTAGCTGAGGGTCAAAAGGCTCTGATCTTGACCTTCTTATAAGATCAGGCATTGCAGAATCACGAGACAGAGGTAGACGGGTCTCGGAGGCGCAAATGAGGGCCAAAGATAGCAGCGGCGAACCAACACTCAGAAATGTGGACACACTGTGTTTTATCAGCGCTTGTTGTCGAATTCGATGCTACCCACGGTCTCGATTTTGCTGTCGCTCAGCATCTATTTCTTGTCAAGACGTAAGTCAAATGTGGAGGATGCGTGAGCTGCGAGTAATGTAAGCCTGCCGCGTTGCGGGTCAAGTTCTCGCGAGGACATTCACCACCCGGTCGCCTGCCCGCCCGCCCTGCTGTGCCGGGGATAGACCGGGCGGTGAGTGAACGCCTGTGTGAAATACAGCGTATTTGTTCTATGCCCACTTGAGATCAAACACAGGCCAAAGTGCTGCTATCGCGTAAGTCGAACTGTAGTGTTGAAAGAGGTTGAATTGAGGGGGTGTCGCGATGCTCATCAAAAAAGCGGGAATAATATATAGGATAGAAGACGCGATGCGTGGTCTTACTAGGTGTGACCACATATTAAGTTACGATAATTTTATTAAGGACAATATAGAGGGATATTAGCTCTCCTTATATTTAACATACTATAATGTTTTATTTAAGACATTAATATAAAGGAGGGTAGAGGATAACAGTAAGAGGAAGGGTGGAGATGAGAGGAAGGGTAACGATGAAAGAGACGAGAGACGACGGGAGAGGTGACGAGAGGTGACGAGAGAGAGACGACGAGAGAGACGACGAGAGAGACGACGGCAAGAAAAACCACGCAATAGCCAATTCATTATATCATAGTAATGCGTAATTGCCTCTATTCTCAATCGCGAAAGACTTTTGAGTTCCCACAACCTCGCACGGAAGGTAAGGTATCCTATATACTCCACGCAAAGCAGACATTTCAGGCTCCTTTTTAGCAGCCATAACCACTAACACTTCGCCCCTTTTTCAGTCGTCCCTGGATTAAGGCCTCGCAAGCGCTCCGAAGCCTGAAAATGTAACTCGAACCTAATAGGCCTCCAACGCCTACCTACCACTCTCTAGCGACCTGAACATTCGTAGTTATCTGCCCCGTGGGACAGATAACGTAGCATAGACGTTATGAAGAGAAAGAGCAAAAGCAAAGAAAAACACGCAAAATTATAGGTACAGGCATCGAGAAAGAAGCCTGCATCTGCATCGCTCCTTCCATCATAAGGGGAGATTTTCGCGCGGAAGTAGCAGTAGCCGTTGCTCCTGCCACTACACCAACGCCGGCCCCACCTCTGCCGCCGCGCCTGCCGTTGTCACGCCTGCCGCTGGCGCTCAGCATCTCCGGCCGCCGCCGCCGCCGGCCCCACTACCGCCACTGTCCCCGGTATCGATGCTGTCAGGATCCCTATCGTCGGTATCCCTATCGTCGGTATCCCTGTCGTCGGTATCCCTATTGCCATCGTCCGTCCCCGTCGTCCGTCCCCATCGTCCGTCCCCGTCGTCCGTCCCCGTCGTCCTTCCCCGTCGTCCATCCTCGTCGTCCATCCCCGTCGTCCATCCTCGTCGTCCATCCTCGTCGCCCGTCCCCGCTCTTACGCGGTAGTTGACTGAGGGGTAGAAACTTCTGAGTCGCCCACCATATCGGCAACGCGCAGCTTCTTGGCGGCTCGACCAGACTCGGAAGACGAGTCGGCAGCTTCCTTAGCCTCTTTAAGCTCAAGCTCCATTTCATCGAGACGTCTCTTGAGGTTGTTCTCCCTTCGATGGCTGTCTTCCAGTTGCTTGTTGCTGGCCTCCAACTGCGATCGTAGCTGCGCCTCGGCCTTACCGCTAATCTCCTGCCCTCTCCTCGCGCTTGCCTCGTCTTGCTCCATCTGGCTGAGCCTTCCGCGGAAGAGCTCGTTGATCAATTCGAGTTCGCTGACGCGGGTTTTCAGAGCTGAGTTGGCTGCAATAAGCTGTTCGTGGGTTTGCGGGACGTCGAGATGGCGGTCGCCGTTCAGAGGGGATGCGGAGCGGTTTTCTCCGCCGACGTTGAAGCCCAGCTGTGAGTCGTCCATATTCCCGAAGACAGGCAGGCTTGGGTTGTAGAGGGAAGGCGTAGCCGTACGGGATACTGGAGAGTCGGAGCCGTCGATATTGCCGTTCGCGGACTTCCTGCGCGCTGCGTTGTTTAGGTCCATACCGTTCGGATCGGCGCCGGCGAAGTTGGCGGCTTGTTGCTGTTGCTGCTTTCTTCGAGTTAGCCAGTGGACCCACAACCGGAAAGAGCTAAAGAGCTCGCGCGCGTACCTTCTTCTTCGCGAGATCTGGGCGCATCGTCTTCACACGATTGCGACTCTTGATAACATCACTATTATAGATCGTCAGCAACACTCCAATACATCAAAATGAAGAGAATTAACGCACGTTTTCAAACTTATTGGGCGTGCCCGGCCGTGTAATTTGAGGAATAAACCGCAAGCGTTGCAGAGAACCGAGCCATATTCGTCGCGGCGCCATAAAGGCGTTGTGGAGGTTTGGCAGTTTTGGCAAGTGGGCTGCGTGGGTTGCTCCTGGTTAGCGGTGGCCATCATCTTCGCTATCGTCTCTGTCGTGTCTGGTCACCGTCGTCTGCGTGTTCTGTTGTAAAAGAGTGTTGAGGGTTGTGTAATGGGATATGGCACTTCGACTTCGCGATGATGGGACTGGCGGGCTTCTTGAAGGGGGCAGCAGAGTTGAGTTGATAAAATATCTTATCAGACCCACATAAACCCGCGGGCCCCACACTTGCAGGGGTCCTTATCTGGCCACTGAGAGCCAACCACCGACAACGCTTATTTGGCGCGGAAAGTGGTATCGATGCAAGATAGGTGTCGGAGACAGAGGCGACGGCGGGGGACGACAACGACGAGGACGGGGGACGACAGGGGACGATGGGGGACGACGGAGGACGACGGCGACAGAGAGAGAGAGGACGACGACGGAGAGGGACAGGGACTCACAGTGCCAGAAGTGGATCCTCCGCCGGTAGTGGCCGCCGGAGAAGCATAGGTAGGCTGCTGCATCGGCGCAGAGGGAGTCGGCGTGGGCGCGGGCGCGGGCGCGGGTGCGGCCGCGGGCGCAGGAATAGTCGCGGTTCTGTGGATCACCAGCTATCAGTTCTTATCCCTCCACTTTATCGGCCACGGTGCGGAATGAGGGCGCATAGCGTTTGCAAGGTGCAAGACGCAATGTCGGCTCCTCCGTCCGCCCTTGCCTGGCATATCACGTACCGCAGCTGTGGCGAGCTCGTCGTGGAGTTGGCTTGCGCAAGCGCCGAGATGCCTGGCAACTGCTGCAGAGAAGCGGATGCCGATGTTGACGTCGAACTCGGTCGGGAGATGGGCTCGAGGGTCGTTGGCGGCGGCGGGAGGCCGGAAAGTGCTGTGCCCTCCTCCATGGTCGGTCGGAAAGAGCTTTGGACTCTGTGCGCTTGAGAAGGAGAGGGCGGTCGTTGTTGAGCGTCGCTGAGGAGATGCAGACGAGATACGGAACAGAGTCGATCGAGGTTCCGAGGTTGCTGACTTTGATGGTGAAAGCAGACCGATATCGCGAGATGAAAAGACCGATTCGCGAGGTTGAGTCGGTCTGTGAGATGGACGTCGATGTAGGCGCAAGAGCAGGCGTCGGCCGTACGATTGCTGGGATGATCGCGTTCGTGTGTGGAGAAGGAGGTATCGAGGCTGCGCGATGTCGAGATCGTCTTCTTGCGCGTGGAGTTGAAAATTTCTCAGCAAAGAGAACCACGTGTTGGCCTGTGAGAGTCTCGTCTGATGTGTCGAGATAAGCCTGCGCCGAATTCGATGTTGCAGGAGACGTGGAGGTTCGCGCGCAGCTCAGGCGGGACAGTGATGCGTGAAAGCAAGGAAGGGGAGAAAAAAAAAATTAGTTGCTGCAGGTGAGCACGGTCCGGATAGCGACTCAGAAGTCGAGAGCGCGTCGATCGATCGCACAGTGGGTTGTACCTGCGAAAGTAGTTCAATTTGGCGGGGAAGCAATTCGGTGAAGCTCTGACAACCAGGGCTTAGACATTAAGTAACCGCTTTGGTTCTTGGAAGTGTGTTTGAAAAGTCAGGCACCGCGATGGTGTGTTACCATTTCGTCCCCTTAACGAGAGCAAGGCAAATTACTCCCTGCGCGACAGCTTGGCCTATCACGCTTCTCTGCTTAGTTGCAGTCCGGGGACTGGCAGAAGATGCACAATGATTGGACCGGATGCCGCACTCTCGGTGGAGTGCTCCTCAGCCTTATTGTGCAGATTGAGATGGGTCAAGTTGAGGTTTTGTCAACGTAATAGGGGCATATCAACGCCCCTGCTGTGTGGGAGAACCAGTGCCGTTATCTGATCGCCGATAATGCCGAAGACGTTCAAGGAGCTCTAGACTTGACCAATGGTGGATGTAGGTGATCACGATGTTTGGCTATCATGCTCGGAGACCGGCTTTCGGTATCTGAGGTGAGCTTTGATGCAATTGTTGAGAGGGGACCTTCATTGCATGTGTCCACAGACTTCAATACGGGATGGTCGATGATGGCGGCAGGAGTCAAATTAGCTGATACCTGCCATTTCGTTATTATTTAGAAGATACAAGGTAATTGGTGTCGTCTTGGCCTGAACTCAAAAGACATGTTCGCTGGAAGTCATCATGAAAGATGACACGAAAGAAGAAAACAAGGAAGTCACTGAAGACAATTGTAACTTCTCCGAGACAAAGCCACTCCCTCAGTAGGTCAACCTTAGCAATTCAATCAGAGAAGAGGCTTTAGAGAAACAGCATGGACACATTATGTCAGTTGGCAACATGATTCGAACCTGACTCTTAGTACCTAAGTGGACCTTGGGTGGCTTCGGTGAGCCCACCACGGACGGTGCTCCCGCTGACTGTAAGTGCCCCGCTTTTATGCTTTTTATCGATAAGAATCTTTTTTTTTTCGATGGCTTGTACTGCCGCCGCATTTTTTCGAAATGGACAGGCGCAGCATTCATACTCAATCAATCACACACGACATCCGCCAAGATGCCCTCCACATACAAGAAGGACAAGCCGTGGGATACGGACGATATCGACAAGTGGAAGGTCGACCCTTTCACTCCTGCCGACAATGCTGGCGGCACTTTCGCCGAGGAGTCGTCCTTTGCGATTGTTTTCCCCAAGTACCGCGAAGTCTATCTGAAGGAGGCATGGCCTCTCGTCACCAAGTCTCTCGAGAAGCACGGCATTGCCTGCTCGCTCGACTTGATTGAAGGTTCTATGACCGTCAAGACGACAAGGTAAGAGACTGCCTCATCCTCTGGCACAACCCTTACGGCCAAGTCCACTAACACGAGACAAGAAAAACATTCGATCCCGCCGCCATCCTCAACGCCCGCGACCTCATCAAGCTCCTCGCTCGAAGCGTCCCCGCGCCCCAGGCCATCAAGATTCTCGACGACGGCGTCGCCTGCGACGTCATCAAGATCCGCAGTCTCGTGCGCAACAAGGAGCGCTACGTCAAGCGCCGCCAGCGCATCCTCGGCCCCAACGGCTCGACGCTCAAGGCCCTGGAGCTGCTCACCCAGACCTACATCCTCGTGCAGGGCAGCACCGTCTCGGTCATGGGACCCTACAAGGGCCTGAAGGAGGTCCGCCGCGTCGTCGAGGACTGCATGAACAACATCCACCCCATCTACCACATCAAGGAGCTCATGATCAAGCGCGAGCTCGCAAAGGACCCGGAGCTTGCGAGCGAGAGCTGGGACCGCTTCCTGCCCAACTTCAAGAAGAAGACGCTCAGCAAGAGACGCGTGCCGCTCAAGGTCACCGACAAGGCCAAGAAGACGTACACGCCCTTCCCGCCGGCGCCCGAGAAGAGCAAGGTCGACAAGCAGATCGAGACGGGAGAGTACTTCCTCGGCAAGGAGGCCAAGGCCAAGGCCGCCCAGGCCGAGAGGATCGAGCAGCAGAAGCAGAAGAAGGAGGAGAAGCTGCGCGAGAGGGAAAAGGATTTCGTCCCGCCCGAAGAGTTGGGCCACAAGAGGAAGAAGAGAAAGAAGAACGAGGACGACGAGTGAGAGGCGGCGGTGTTGAGCGTGGTTGAGATTATCATGTAGATTGGAGTGGTGGACGCCTGTTGCATCTCCGCAGAAAAGGTGTCGCCGCGCACATTGGTGAGATGGTAGCTCGCCCAAGATACCCTTCCATTCAAGATTTCAAGAGCTTTCTCACGTTAGCAGTGGTAGATTGCTGGAGATGCATCAGGTCAATAGCTGTACATCAGAGCATGCAATGTCACGATGGGAGCACTAGCGGGGTGTGTGTGTATGTAATGAAGTTGACTTGAGAAGAAAGTTGACCAAGCTACCCTAGAGAACCACGATGACTTCGGCTTCCAACGAAATCCCTTGTCCAAGCAAATTCTCTCTGCACATCTCGGATCTTGATTCTTCCCGGTCCAGGACGCTGTCAATGCCTAATGGCGCTTGGTCCATGGAGCACATTCTCTCTCGACGCATTCTTTCCGTCAGCGTATCAGTCCCGTCTGCGACTTTCAACCCGAGCAGTCAAAGTAGCGACGGTAGTAGTACATTCCCATCGTTCCGTAAGGGTAGTAGAGCTCCCAACCGTCGTCCCAGCTGCCCCACTCGCGGCCGGCGTACTTGAGCGTCGGGTAGCGCATCTGGTTGATGAAGAAGACGGTGACCCAGCGAAGGCCGGAGAAGATGTCGTGCCACACGCCCCAAGTCCAAGGGTGGAGGTCGCCGGTGAGCTCGCAATCGTTGTAGAAGACCCAGGCGCGGTTGGGGACATCTCTGTTGCTCATCTCGTGGCACCAGGCGCCGAACATGCACTGGCTGGGGTCTTTGTTCGGAGTACACCAGTCGGTCGGGTCGGGAGGATCGACCTCGCGGCGGCGAAGTTCGGAGATGTCGGGGCTGCTGGTGGCGTTGTTGAGGTTGGAGGCGGTCAGGAGGGCGTTCCAGTGCTCAGGGTCGATGGGGATCAGCTTGATGCCGCGCTTGATGGCCTCCTCCTCAGTGATGTTGAAAGGGTTCTCATGGTGGAAGGTGGCAGGAGCGAGGTGGGGACCGAGAGTAAGCTGGGAAGGAACCTTGCCCAAGTTGACAGCAGGGGCGGACTTGATGGAAGAGGTGGACTTGTCGGTGTAGTCATAGGCACGCTGGGTGTTGATATGGGCAGGAGCAACGGATTGCTTGAGGTTGTTGTTGTTGCCGTGCTCGAAGTTGCCGTTGTTGGTGATGGCAACAGTGGCATCAATAGCAACGGCACTCACAGCCATGAAAAGCATGAGGGCCACAGCTGAGATGGCAAGGAAGGCTCTGTGCCGCATCTTGAAGGGAAGGATGGTGTGGGAGTCGTGCAGTTGACAGTGGTTGTGATTCTTTGGGGGAGTAGTGTTTGGAGAAAATCTGTGGGAGAGGTGAGGTGGGAAAAGAAAAAAGAAAAAAAGATGTGAGGTAGGTAGGGTGGGCGAAAAAAAGGACGTAAGGAACAAGAGACCAGAGGTGAAGTGGGAGGGCCCTCTAAGCGAGATGTACACCAAGCCCAAGGAAGGAGCCAGCACAGTGAACAAAATTCAATGTTGAAAGTGAGAGTGACGGTTCTCTGGCTGATGTCCAGCAGATCAGAAAGTACAAGAGAAAAAATCCATACAAAGATGAGGTGGCCCTTGCAGTTCTGTAGGACTTCGTGGGTGACCATCCATCTGGCTACGTCGTCTAGGTGCTGTATGTTGACATTCAGGAGGAAGCTTTGACAGTTGCTGTCGTAGTTCGCTGTTTTAATACACTACCTTATGAGTTGAACTGGGAAGGACCTCCTCAGTGTTCCTTCCCAGACACGGTGTACTTGGATTACCTTATTCAGAAGAGCCAAGTAGGAACATAACAACAAATAATGATAAGGCCCTCCACAACTCGGAGTCTAGTAGACATCATAAGAGCACTCATAAATTGTTTGTCACATAACTCTGGAATAACAGCGCCATCTGTGATGTTTTCTCACTGTGGGACAAGGACAACACCGGCAGGTGATACGTGGATAGCAAACACAAGAAGCTGGCATGCGCTCGAATTACAATTTCTGCGAACTCATCTACAACTTGGATGGCGACGCCGCCGTAGAATCGTTAAACTCAACGACCAGCTTACCAAACTGCTTGCCAGCCTCCATGTCCTTGAACAAACTGTCAATACCCTCAAGATTCGTCAGTCCCTTGACCGTGCGGCTGACAATTGGCCGAATCTTCTTTTCTCTGACAAAGGCAACCATATCCCTGAATTCATCTCGCGAGCCCATTGTCGTGCCCTTGAGCTCCACGTTCTTCAACACCGCTTGCATCAACCATTCCATCTGCGGCGACACGGTCATGCCATACTGGCTGATGACACCGCCGGGCTTGAGCAGCCTCACGGCCTTGCCCACAATGTCTCCCCCGGCACCATCGATGACGGCATCGAGGTAAGGGCGTGACTTGGGAAGCTGGCCTTGGAGCTTCTTCTCCCAGCCGTCCTCCTTGTAATTTACACCGCCGGCCGCGCCCATCTTCTTGGCCCTCTCGATCTTCGCCTCGTCACCCGAGGTGACATAGACATTGCAGCCGAGCGCCACGCCAAACTGCAAAACTTGGAGCGCCACGCCGCCGCCAATGCCCGTGACGAGAATGTTTCTGCCCTTCTCAGCGTTGCCACTCTTCGTGACCAACGCACGCCAGCCGGTGAGGCCGACAAGGGGTAATGCGGCTCCCTCGGCTGGCGTCAAGTGCTCCGGTGCCAGCTCGACTTCGGCTTCGGGGAGAGCAAGATACTCCTGTGCGGTGCCGTCAGGGTACAGTTTGGTTGCACCGATCACACTGAACTTGCGAGCGTCCTCGGGGCCATCGGGACTCGAGGCCCAGCCGCGGCTTGGGGTGATGACGACGGGCTTGTTCAGGAGGTCCTTGCTGGCACCCTCGCCAACCTCGACAACAAAGCCGTAGCCGTCTGCAAGTAGTGGGTGGTCGAATGAGATGCCGGGGTAAAGATGGCGCCGGATGAAAAGGTCACGGTGGTTCAGTGCCGCCGCAGTGAGCTTCACCAAGACCTGCTTAGGGCCTGGGGAGGGTTTTGGGGCTTCATTGAGTTGCAGACTGTATTTTTGGGTAAGCCATCATGAGATCGTCCAGCAGATGAAATGTATCTTACGGGTAGTAAACCTTCCCGGGCTTTCCCTCGATCTGTTTGACCGTGATGGAATACGGCATCGTGATAGTCTTTTGAGTATAAGTCTTCTTAGTCTTCTGCTGCGTGTAATTGGTACCGTTCGGTCCACTGGTAGGTGAGAATGACGAGATTGCGTTTTTATGAAGTTGCACGTTCGGTGATGATTATTAATGCCGTGTATCCCAATCCCGGCGGAGACGGTGCAATTGCGTGGGGGAGATGGACGTTCCCCGGCTCAACCTCCACACAGCCGGGGGACCGGCCCCCGCATTGAATGACGCTGACGGCCGTGAGGAACCTCGGCATTTTGGGGGGTTGAGCGCTAAGAGAAGCCCCAGCGCATGGGCCACCTGAATTGATCTTCGCTGAAGCCCATCGTCGGCTTCCATGTCGTCAACCAGCCGGAATTCACAAATGACAATTCGCAAAATGCGACGTCTTCTGCATTGGTATCGTTTACAATTCTCGAAGACGCGCTAACATACACATACGGATGTAAATTCAAGACAAAGTGGCATCACACTGCCCAAGTTTCAAAATCACCAATTCACGCCCTGCATCTTGACAGGCACATGCAGCAACCGGTCGCCGCTCTGGGTTGGTTTGGGCATGTCGCCAGCCCTGATGTTGATCTGTAGAGCCCAGTGCATCAGTCTGGGCTCGCCGAGCCCCGAGTCCCTCCCTTCGCGCCACTTGACGAATTCCTCCTCCTTGACTCCGTTGCCGAGATGCTTGTTGTCGGTCTTTTGCTTACCAACTGCGGTCGCCGCTACGGGGCCCCGGCCCTCTGGTGGGTAATCATGGCCTGTCCATACTTTGGTGTCTTCAGGCAAGTCAAGCAGCTTCCGCACCGAAGCAAAGAGGTCTCTAGCATTGCCGCCGGGGAAATCGCAGCGGGCGGAGCCGACGTCGTGGTTGAAGAGCGAGTCGCCCGCGAAGACGTTGGCTTTGCGGCGTGTTAGTGCTCGTTTCAAAACTTCTGCTTTTGGGAGCTTACCTCCGACCATGTACCCCATGTGGTCGGGAGTATGACCTGGCAAATGGATGGCCTTTGCCTTTAATCCGCCGATACTGAAGACCTCGTCTTGGTCGAATAGCCGGTCAAAGGCATGGGCATACTCCTCCTCAGCGATGCCGTACTTGTTTGCGAATCTCTCTTGCACTTCTCCGATCCGCCAGCCAATGCAGATCTCGGGCGCTGCGCCATCTTGCGCCTCCCGCAGCCGGGACTGCAGGTACTTGGCCGCTGTCAGGTGATCGGCGTGGACATGCGTCTCGAGAATCATGCCGACCTTGTAGCCCTTTTCGCGAATGACTTCAAGCAGGTCGTCGGCGGTCTTTGTGGAGATTGCGCTTTTGGCGGGGTCGAAGTCCAGAACGGAATCGATGATGACAGCTGCCTTGGCGGAGGGATCAGCGACGATGTACTGCCATGTACCCGTCACCGGCTCAAAGATTTCATGGATAACTGGTTCTGGAGCCATTTTCGGGTAACTCTGCGGATGGATATGTCTTGTTAGGACCTGGATGCGGTTCATTCGGTATTGCGCAGGAGTGCGTCGCAAAGTCTTAATCGAGGCGGCCTCTCAACCGAGTCTTATATCGACAGGTCGAAACATATCCCATAAGCCTCGCCGTCTATCAACGCCATCTTCCTCCGACCGTTGACGCCGTGGTCACCGAGCAAGCCCCCGCAAAAGCGCGTGCTTGGAGGCAGCATCCCGGTGAACGGGACCCACTCTCCGGCGACGCCCGTGCCCCCGGAGTGTTTCCCGACGTCGGCGACCTGGAGTGGAAACGGTCACCGGTGCCCCAGGTCTCGGGGACTTTCAACTCTGAGGAAGCATACTTATCAAGGTACACCCCAGTGCGGGAGCGCTGCCCATTGATGCAACCTTATTGATCCCCTTGAGACTTTGGTCCACCAATCAAGTTTCGCTATCCGGCTTCTGGTTGGTGAATGCCGACCTCCCACACTGATGCATCGTTATCTTCTTGGCTGTTTAATTGTTCCACATCGCGATGCCCATCTCCCGTTGTAGTTGTCGCATGGCTTTCCTGCGAGAACAGGCCTTCCCGAGTTTCTGAAGCAGCGCTCCATCGTCCAGAGCATTGTTTTTTTGGAATCATCTAGCGCCATGTCGTTAGCGGGGGAGAAGAAGGCGCAATGGACGCCGAGTCAAGACTAACTCAACGCCACCCATCTCTCGAATCTAGGACTACGTCCACAATGAGCCGAACCAACGGCCGACGTGTAGGAACCCGGTCTACCACGACGCAGATGCGGACGGCAGCACTGCCGACGGAGTCGCCCCATTGGCAGGGACCCCTCTGCTGGGGCGGGAGCTCACCTAGGTCAGAGGGGAAGCGCGGCGTTTGCGACGACGGGGTTTAATAAATGGAGCCCCGCTACCGAAACCACCATAATTTTAGGCCATTAATAACCCATTACTTTCTTCCAAGTCCCCGACGCTCATGGCCTCTCGGGCTTGATTCTGTAATCAACGGAGACACCCTCCGTCCGGCGACCTTTTCCCCTGACTGCAGTCTCGTTCTCGTTTTACACGTTTTACAAACCGTATAAGTTCATCCGACAAGCCTAACGAGATTTGGCGTTTGGAGATAGACTCTCTCCACGCATCATCAGGTTTTTCACTCGTTTCGGCAACCACTCATATAAAGTCCCGCGCTGCTTCGCACCAACCCGGTTCATCTCAGTAAACCCGCGACCAACCATAACCATGGCGACCGTCTTGTCAGGCGCCGCCTTCGGTGCCGCTCTGGTGGGAGCGGGCGTATATCAGCCCTCCGTCATTATTGCTCAGCTCAAGCTGGAGAACTGGCACATGATCCAAGCGTTCCTCGCCGCGGCCGCCAGTAGCACGTATGCCGCGCTTCCTTCCCTCGTGCATGAACACGTCGCTGACGCCGTTGACCAGACTTATTGTTGTCACTCTGGACAAGCTCGGCTACGTCCACCCTAAACCCCGCAGCCCCTCTCGTCTGGGCCTCTTCTCCGAGTACGACGGCAACATCCTCGGTGGCTCAATCCTCGGCGCCGGCATGGCCCTCTCTGGCTCCTGCCCGGGCACCGTCCTGGCCCAGATCGCGGTGGGCACACAGTCTGGCATCTACGTGCTCGCTGGCGCCGTCTCGGCGGGCATCGCATGGACCGGCTTTCTCCAAAAGGCCATTACGTCCAACGCCTTCAAAGCCGCCCCTGAGAACCCGAAGCTCACCGTCTATGAGCGCGCTGGTATTAGCAGGGCAGCCTCCTTCATCGGCATCGAGGCCGTGTTCGCCGGCGTCATCTATGCTACGATGAAGTACACCCCAGCTAGCCCCTATGCCGTCGTTGCGCCCACCATTGGCGGCCTCTTCATCGGTCTCGCCCAACTCTTCTCCCTGTTGACACGCAAGTCCATGCTGGGCGTGTCAACATCCTACGACGAGATTGGCAGATACTTCTGGTGGGTTGTCCAGGGCGGCGGTGAGAAGGGCAAGCCGGCTTCGTACAGCAATATCCTCTTCTCAGCCGGTCTGGCCGCGGGTGCCTGGGCCCTCGCAAACGCGTACCCGGCGTTTGCGCTCGGCGCCGCGGATACGGCCGTGTCGCCGGAGCTCGCTGCAGCAGGCGGATTCCTGATTGGCCTCGGATCCAGAATAGCGGGAGGCTGCACATCCGGACACGGTCTCAGTGGCGTGTCTATTTTTTCTACAGCCAGTTTTGTCACCATCATGTCCATGTTTGGCGCGGGAGCCCTGGTTGCCTCATATTTCCACTAGATACATCTGTAGTTATCGTTCTTTTTGCATAGCGGCACCCATAGCGAAATCTCCTGAAACATTTACCCGTGTCTCAGCCACTTCTGTGTGGCCCAGGTCGTACAAATCCGGGGTTCTGCAGTGGTATGCGGGAAACCCAAGGTGGACGTCATGTTGGGAGGTCGGCGACCATAGAAACTAGTCGTGGCCCTAGCCAACCGTAGTCACCGGAAGAGTCGGGACTTTGTATGGTCGCCGACCAGCTGTCCAGTTCCCGTCTCAACTTCATCTGAAGAGTCCAAGACAAGAACCGGCATTCTAAGTGAGGCTATAATGTCCTCCCCATGGCTGACTGCTGCACGTTTGACACATGGACGGTGGTGTGGCCGATGCTAAAGCTGTCTGTCTTCGTTCTATAGTACAAAGTCCCTAGCGTTTGGGTTCG
This sequence comes from Colletotrichum chrysophilum, assembly GCF_026319265.1. NCBI lineage: Eukaryota > Fungi > Ascomycota > Sordariomycetes > Glomerellales > Glomerellaceae > Colletotrichum > Colletotrichum chrysophilum. The sequence goes on along the minus strand of NW_026517350.1, from coordinate 29,532 downwards.
ACTACACGCGCATTCTTACCAGCAGAAGAGCTGAGCCGTATGTACATGGCAGGCTTCTTTCAGGCTGTTCACACTGGCTCAGTTCAAGCTGCCGACTCCTTCTTGGCCGTGACTTCAATCTCAATCCTCATGGCTTCCTCCATCAGACCGGCTTGAATCATGGTGGCAGCCGGGCGCACATCGGCGAACCACTTCTGCAGAACAGGCCAAGTCATCTGAAAGTCGTTGCGGTCGGGCAAGATGTAATGTACGCGGACAACGTCCTTCATCTCCGCGCCGGCCGCAGCGAGAGCGGCAGCGATGTTCTCCATTGTTTGCTCGGTTTGCTCGACGATGTTGGGCGAGATGACTCCAGTCTCATAGTTGTACCTGTCTCATTGTCAAGTTCCCTGTCGCAAATTCTCAAACGGGCAACGTACCCCGTCGTCCCGGACACAAAGATGAGGTCGCCCGACACTACGGCGCGGGAGTAGCCGATTTGTGCCTCAAAGGCCGAGCCCGAACTGATGTTTCGTCTGGTCATTGTGGGATAGGATGAGGACGGGTGAGAGAAGGGTATTGGGCAATGAGCGTGGGATGAAGAGGTTGGCCGAAGTCTAGGTTCTTGAATACTTTGACACTACGCCGTAGAGGGAATGGTGGAAGAGAGGGGACGAGGTCAAGCGGGCTTCCGCTGCTGTTGAGTCACTTGATTTACAGGGGGATGCAGAGAATTAGACAGGGTAGCTAGGTGAAGCCAATCAGGACCCCATTTCACGACCCTGACATGCCAGATTGGAACAAAGGCTTCAGCTGCCGAAAAGCAGCAGACACCAACGCAGGACCGGAATTTTCTTTTCCTCGGTGAGTCAATCGTTTCAAACGGAGGCGTCGTGGAAAGATAGCAAAGAAGTACATGGCCCAGTATGGTCAGCTACGACCTGCGCGAAAGTCAAAAGCGAAGATGGGAGTGTCAAACGGACCCCCGCACCTGTCTTTCCACGGTCTCTGGGAAACATCAGCGCCACGTGGGACCCCTGCCAACGAGGGACTCCTTACACCGATGGCTCCGGCGCTCACCGAGAACCAATTGACGACAGTTCTAGGTACTGCGGTAAATCCCATTCGCTATAGCCTTTAGTGGCCACCGAATTCAGATGAGATGGAAGAATACTTTGAGTTCGTCGATGAAAATGGCACAAATCAAGATATGAGGCGCGGGGTTGATACGTGCGTTCTGAATGGGAATAACTTCACCTTGGCGCTTGCTACGACGTTCTGTTGAAATCAATTGCTTGGAACATCTTTGGGATCGTTGCTCCGTTGAAAGATTGCAAAAAGTGAAACTGGTCAAACATGTCTGCCTTTTTGGCAAGACCACCGGCTGGGTTCGCCGCACCTTCCAGAATGAAAGGGCGGCCACCAAGGAAGCCTGCTCCTGCCGGGCTGCTCAAATATTTCACCCCCATCTCACCTTCCCAATCTATGCTTTTCCACTTTCACATCAACACATTACGGAAAACCTTGAACAGTCGTGTACATAAGTCACCCCTGGCTTTCGCGACAATCCGAGCCATTGACCCTACCTCTTCCGTCCCCGACACTTGCACAATCCTGCCTGCAGCGGGATCTCAGAAGCCACCTTCACTTCACCCCACTATGTCGTCTTCTCACATGGACATGGACGATCCGGAGACCCTCCTCGAGGGCTCCCAAAAGACCCCAAAGAAGACACCCAAGAAGCCCCTCCAATATCCCGCCGACATCCCTCGCCTCACTCGGTTCGGTCGCGGCACGTACGGCGTCAAGACTGGCCCCCTTCCAGATGGAACTGACTGGTCTAAGCTCTCCGTCGACATCATCAAGGAGCAGCTCATGATGCGCAACGTCCCCACCGACGGCCGGAAGCAGGTCCTCGTCAACCGCCTGCAGAACTGGCAGACCTACTACGACGGCCAGACAGTCGACGTCCGCCCCGTCGCCGAGGGCTTTGATCCCGCCGACGAGGGCGCCAGCTCCACCCCCAAGAGCACGAAGAAGCAACGCAACGGCGTCCCTGTCAACGACCATAGACACATCATGTCCACCAAGAAGGCCATGACCCAGCGCATGTACATCATCAAGCAGTACACCAACGACGAGTGGGGCAACCCGAATCGGCTCTCGCTCGCTGTCCGTGGAGCCGGCGACGACATGTACACCGTCACTATTGCGCATGAGACGTCGTGCACTTGTTCCGCTGCCGTAAGTGGTTTACATCAATCAAAGTATAGAAGTGTAACTGCTAACATCTCGCAAGAAATTCAACCCGCGAAGCAACTGCAAGCATGTCATCTGGGAGTCCCACGCATCTCAGCATCACCAGCATCTGCTCACCATGCTCTAGATGTCCTTACGCACGTCTTGCGCGCTCCTGCCGAGATCCTCCCTCAGAGAAGGATCTCCGACGACGAGCTCGCCACGATCTTTGCTCGTGCCCCAAAGATCCGCCCTACCCAGGCCGAGATCGACAACGACCCCGCCTTCAAGGATGGCGTTCCCAAGTCCAAGGAGGGCAAAGACTGCATCGTCTGCTACCAGGCGTTCGGCGACTTGGAGACGGTATGCTGCGGTACTTGCGGCCACTACGCCCACACCGGATGCTTCGCCACATTCGCACGCGAGAGCAGCGGCTGGGGTACCAAGTGCCCTACCTGCCAGGCCAAGTGGAACCCCGCTGGCAAGTCGGAGCAGGATGTTTGAGATATGCGCAGGTGCTTTGATGTTTTGAGATGATGAGTGGATGACGGGAGCAGATGAGAAAACTGGTATGGGGAGCTAATTGTTGCTGGGAGAGCGATTGTGGAGGAGTTGTGAGATGACGAGATATCAGCGGGAGCTCTCGTGAATGATGAACAAGTAAACTGGCAGCGCAAACTAGCGGTAAAATGATGATAGGTACTGGCAAATAAAAACACCCTCTGTGGGTTTGGTCACAACTCGAATGTGGTTCTGAGTGATCTATGCATTGGGAGTATCGTGGAAACACTGGCTCGCCCCCTCCCCTTCTACAACTTCGAGTCCATCGCGCAACCCTTCCAGGCCCCTCCTTGAGGGGCCGACGGAGAGGAAGCTGCCTGCTGAATACAATCAAGGAGAGAAGCAATATGTAAATCCCCGCGAATGGCCAAGTCTACCACGGTAGCTTCATTAACAAGGAAAAGGAAAAAAAAAGTAACAATCCCCCACGCCTTCACACCACCGGGTTTTTGATGTGTCCGTAAAACTCCAGAACGCGGTAAAGCCGACATCTCATACCCATCCCTTTGGAAACGGGTACAAGACAAGCAGTATAAGGCAAGCAAAAAATGCCCGTGTCGATGCCAAAACTTTCGTCTCTCTTCTTCTCTCACCATTTACCATCCCAAGTATCCCCCACGCCTGCGCTGGCCCGGCTTTCCATGACCGAGAAAACAATGACGAAGCATGCTGCCCTCTTACTTGAGCATCGAGTGGGTGCGGATGCCCTTGGGGCCCATCTCACTGTGAAAAAAAAAAAGGTATCAGTATATGAATGCGCGGTCAGAGTAAGAGAAGAGAAACTTACTTGTACTCGATTCTGCTCAAGCTCGCCAGACGCTGGGCCTCGAGGCCGGCCATATCCAGGTTGTGCTGGCAGAAGGCGATACGAGCCGCGACCTGCGCGCCGAGGAACATGGCCTCCTCGAAGCCGTTCTTGTTCCACTCGCCCAGATACGTGGGAAGCGCTGCCAGCTTGATGCTCGTGGGCGTCTGGCTGTGGAAGTGGTGGGCGCCGCCGGGAGTTCCGTTAGCCTCGCCGGGGCCGGGGGTGCCCTGGTGCTGCGCCGACGCCGTGGTTGCGGCCTGGAGCAGGGGGTTGACGCCGGAGCTGTTGGGCGGCAGCTGGTGAGAGGCGCCGGTGAAGGAGCCGGTGGGGGTCTGGGCGCCGGTGCCGGTGGGCGTCGCGATGTTGGAGGGGAGCTCCGAGGTGAACATGGTCGCCGTGCTGGGCGAGATGAGGTGGCGGGCCGTCAGAGTCTGCATGATGTTGTCCTTGAGGCCGCGGAGGCGGGCGCCGTTGCCGACGAAGATGATGTTGTCCCAGCACAGGGGACGGATGTACATGTCGTCGATGCTCTGGACGGTGCGGTAGATGGTCGTGACGATCCGGTCAATCTCGCCACGGTCTGCAAAGGTGAACCGCTCCAGACCGACCTCGATGTCGCGGCGCACGCGCTTGGCCTGTCTCTCGGGAGGGGCGGGCACGCCGTTGGTGGCCGCAGGGGTCTCGGTAGGGACGACGGCGGCGGGCTGGGCAGTCGTTCCGTTCGTCTCGGCGGCTGCAGCAGGGTCGGCAGGGGTGGCCTCTGCCGGCTTCGACTCGCCGTCAGGAGCCGGCGCGTCGGCGGGCTTGGCGGCGCTGTCCGTCATCTCCACGTCCTTGGACTCAGTGGGGTTGCCGGCCTCCTCCTTCTTTGGCTCCTCCTTGGCCTCCGGCCTGGGCTCCTCCTTCTTGGGAGGCTGGACCTCTTCTTGAATGACCTCCTCAAAGTGGAACATGTTGTGCGTGCGCTTCGAGTTGGGCAAGCGGACAGGCTTGGCAGCCTCTGCCTCCTGAGCAGCTTTGCCCTTTCTGCCACCCTTGCCCTTCTCTTGCTTCTCCTTCTCCTTCTTGGCCAAAAAGTCGCGCGCGTTGCCCGCCGTAACGATGCTGGCTACGTCAAGAACACCCTCGTCGCCCTTGGGTTCCTCGGGCTCTTCGTCACCGGCAGCCACGGGACGCGCTGGCTCGCTGGTCTGAGGTGCCTCGGCAGCCGGCGCGGCAGACGGCCCGCTCCCAGCAGCCCCTGCCGTCGAAGTAGTTGGCAGCTCCATCAGCTTCGCTTTATTGGGCGCATATGGGAGAACCTCGCAGACATGGCTCTTCTTCAGCTGCTCAGCCATGTCGTAGGTGAAGTCCTTGCTCTTGAGCTTCTCGACCAACTTGCGCGTAAAGATCTCACCGCCGGAGATGAAGCGCTCAGGGTTCGGGGCGCCCAGCTCGCCGTAGCTGACCACGCGACCGTCGTGTATGCAACTTACGTCGACCTTCTCGTAGCCAATGTCCACCACAGTCACGTTCGGCCACTTGACGCCGTACTGGGAGGCAATGCCGCTGTGCATCATGCACAAGGCCGGGGTTCGCGTCTTCTCGAATATGTAGCGCGCAATCGTCTCGTTGTCGGGGCGGGTCCATTGGGGCGAGGCGATGAGCATGATGGGAGTGTTGTGGTAAGTGGTCGTGAGCATGCTGTGAACATGGTCGAGGAAGGCCAGGAAGGCCTCCATGTTGGCAATGCGACCGCCTGAGAAACCACTCAATTAGCATTGCAAACCTTCTGGCGTTGCAATCGTGCCCACCACGACGTACCTTGAAGAGGGTAGATGGCGCCCTCGCTCGAGTCTGTGTCTTCAACCCACTCGTACTCGTCCTCATCGGTACGCGGCCCGTCGATGGCGAGAGCGCCATTGGCGCCAGCCTTCTTGCGCTTGAAGGTGTGGAAAGGGCGCCATTCGCCCGTCTCCTCGTCCTTGAACATGCGCGTGGGCATGCGATGGACAGGCGGGGTCAGCTCGCCGCATCCCAGCTGGGCCATGGTCGTCTGGCTGCCGGGGCAGATGATGAGGACCTGGTCCTCGCGGAACTTGCCCGTCTGGGTCGACATCTTGCCGGCGCGAGGGGTTGTCGCGGCACGGGATTGAGCTGGAGTGTCGTAGGGCGTGGCAGAGCCTGGATTGTCGTCGTAGGTGGCTCGAGTTCGAGGCTTCGTGGGCGTAACCTGCGCGAGTGTCTGGGGCCGCGATCGAAACGCGTATCTGGCAGAGTCCTCTTGGGAGCTAATGCTGGTGCTGGTGCAGCTGCTGGCGCCAGCTGTAAAGCCACTGGTGGTGTTGGAGCCAGAAAGTGCTGGGGTGGTCCGTGCAAACAGTATGTTTGCTACAATGTTTTTCCGGTCCGTGCAGCTCTTGCACACACAGCAAGGCATAGACACCAGAGTAGCAATCATGATGTTGATGATAGCAGTTTGGTGATTCACAAAATCCGAGGCTGTCATGGTTCAAAGGAAGCAGCTCAGAGTCTTCTTTCGGTCACAAAGTCATAAAGATCTGGGGCTTTAAGATCGAGCAGCAGCTCCGCTCAAGCAAGCTGCAGCTTATCATGTTATCGTGCGGCTTGAAAATGGGACGGGGAGTGTTCTGAATGATTGAACATTATCTTTATGCAATACGTAGTAAGGCTAGGCTACCATTGCCGGGTGATCTTGTTGGGTTGCCCCTCACAGTCAACCCGCGGTGGCCCAAGTAATGTCCCTCTGCAGCATCTGGGGCTGCTTGGCCAACGTCCGGTTCTAAGGTATACAGTTCCTCCCCCAATCCAGTTAACCGTTCCGTTTCCCCCATGGTACAAACTGTGTACCCAATCATCATTTGTGGTGTTGTTGTACCCTCCCGGTGCCTGGCCTTTTTGAGCCTTGAATCCGTAAACGCCTGTAAAAACCGTCGTAAAGTTGTTCGTCAATCGCAAGTAACTGCTGAGTATTCTGCTCCCAGAATTTGCAGCTGTAAATCTCCCCCAACGCCTGGCAGTGAAAATTTCAAGCAGGAAAATGAGACAGCGTGCGTGTCCAAGTTCCTGGGTGGCACACCTAGTCCCACGCAAAAAGCAAAAAGAAAGTGAATGGTATCATGCAACATCAACCGCCTTCGGGGCAACATGCCTCGACTCGATGCTGGAAACTTCTTTCAAAGGGCTGCCCAAAGGGGTCATAAAATCGGTTTCCTCATCTGGGAAAGCCCCAGGGGCCAGAGGTGTGGCCTTGTCCAGTTCCTGGACGGTGGGGGTCTGGAGTGCCGACTCATCCACTTGCAGCTTCTCCGTCATGATGGAATCGGTCTTGCTCGCCTTCTCCGCATCCGACCCATCCTCAGCAGGCACCTCCTTGATGAACGGGATCTTGCTCGACGACTCGCTTCTGATAGAGCTGGAATCAATGGACTGGCGAGGAGAGGCGGTGAAAGAAGACTGAAGTGGGCTGTGAAGATGGCTCACATCTCCCATCTCACTCTTGCTCGCGCGGGAGCCTCTCGCAGGGCTTCTCGCAGGCAAGGGGGGCGGAATCCTCTTAGGAATCGTGACCAGGGAGCCCTTGGCGTGAATCGGGGCAGCCATGCGAGCCGGCTGGACCTCGGCCACTTCGAAGATGACCGCCTCTTCCTCGTCGTCCTCATCGTCCTCGTCGTCGGCGTCATCATCCTCGTTCTCGTCTTGCGCCTCCTCCTCGATCTCATCATCATGCTTGGTGATGATGCTGGCGTCGTCCTTGGTGTATACACTAGATGCCTTGGTCGCCGCATCATCCATGGTGCTCACGTCGGTACGCAAGTGATCGTCGCTGTCCGTCATGATGGTGCCCTCGATCGAGTGGCTACCGCTGATCTGCCGCAAGGGTGTGAAATCAATCTTGGTGTAATCAATCTCCTCGGGCTCCTTCAGTGCAGGCAGGCTGTGGATGGAAGCACCGTCTTCGCTTTGGCTCTGGCTCTGGCTTGGCGAGGTGTCGGGGGTAGTGATGGCCGTGCTGGTGTGAGTGAAGGCCTCCGACAGCTTGGTACGGTTCGTTTTGGTGGACATGAGACTGGCCCGATTGCTTCTTGTCGTTGTCGTTTCGACACTTTGTCTGCTGAACTTTGAGAAGGCAGGGCTGGTCGGGGTAGGGTTGAACTCGAACTGACGACTTGTCGGGCGTTGGTGTGTTCCGGCCTCGCGAATCTCCAGTCCGGCCATCTCGAGTGCCAGCACACCAAAGGGGTCCGGGTCCTCAGCGTTGGGTATTCCGAAAGCAATCTTGGTCTTTGGCGAGGCGGGCGAGGCTCTGGGCGTCTCAAGAATGGCGTCTCCTGGTGCGGGCAGAGCCGAGAGTTTGCTGAGGATGACCTGGTCCGCGTCGATTCTTCCTTCGGCTTCCTTGATGACCTCGAACATGGGACGAGTCTCTTCTACGTGCCTAGACACATTGCCGGCGCAAATGTCCATGCTCGACACGTTGCACCCGTAGAACCTCTCGTTCTCATTTCCACGCTCCTTCAGGATGCAGCCCGTCAAGTTGACGTTTTGCGACTGTCCTCTTGCCTTCATGTACGTCAAGACGGTGTTGTCCAGCTCCCTCCATTTCGGGTCGACCTCTGTAGATTCCAGTGCGACTAACGGGCCAGTTGTGAGACCAATGTCTTCGCCCAACGTAATAGTAGGTTGAGTAATGAGCTGCTCGAGGGCAGCGATGTTGTTAATGACAAGAACGCAGTCGTAAATATCGACGCCCATTACGAAACTCAGGGACGGGGTGTGCAGCACGATTCCGGAGGGTGGTGACCAGGTACCGTCAGCTTTGCGGGCGATCAGGATGCCTGAGCCGCCAGACCCCGTCATCCACAGGCCCGATCGCATGCAAGTGAAGATTGCGATGCCTGCAGCATTCTGGATAATCCTCGGAGGGATTTTCTTGAAAATTCGAATTGGTGTTTGGGGCTCAGTGAGGGCCGATGAGCGGTCGGGCTGATCGTGCAGGGGCGCGAGGAAGCCGTCGGCTGCAAGCGAAATGGTGTTAGTGAACGGGTGCACCATGTAACAAGCGAGGCGGGATCAGTAAAATGAAGCCACTTACAGCAAAATGATTTCAAAATGCGGGCGGCACGATCGCACTCCGCATCGAGGGTTGCTGGCCAGAAAGCCTCACGACCAATACGTGAGGCAGCCGTGGCAAGAGCAGTGGTGGTGAGAGGGGCGGGCTTGGTGGACCAGCGGAAAACCTTCTCGAGGGGAGATTTGCTGTTTGCCGTGATGATGCTGCTTCGGGCGTTGCTCGTGGTGCTGGCGTTGCTCCTCCTCCTGGCCTCCCAAGACGGGAGGAAGCTCGAGACCCGTTGCATGGTCCGATGTGCGGTTCGTGGTTTGGTTGAATCGGATATTATGGGCGAGGGCGTTGGTGATATCTTTTGAGCCCCGTTCGCAGATGGAGACGGGGTAGCGACGACAGCGACATTCGTCGATCGCTTCTGTGGTGTTGCTTTCTCACCACCAACACCTATTAGCAGAAAAGACCTGCTTTCTCTCTGGATCCCGCCGGTATGGGAAGGTGTTGAAGAAGAGAAGCAGGAAAGAGCTGGATCAAGAATTTGGGGGACGAATTGGGCTTTGTTAGACAGGATCATTCAGGTCCACCGGGTCAACTCAGCCTCCTCCACTCTGAGGTGCTGGGAATTGAGTACTTTGAAGTGAGGTGCGCTAGCGAGCAAGGTGCAGCGCTGCAGCAAGTACAAGACGGTGGCAGGGCTCACGGATCACCACGCAAAAAGCAGCGTAGCGTCAGGTTGTGCAGGCAGCGGGAAGGGTGTATGGGCCAAGCGGGGAGTCAGTGGGTGTGGGTGTGGGCTTGGGTTCTTGCCTGGGTCGGTCGTCGGGTCTTGGGTCGTTCTCCTGGGGGGCGTGTGGGCGAACAAGGGAGGGAAGAGAAGGAAAGGTCCTGGGTCTTGGGGGTGGTGGTTGCGCGCAGGTGACGTGGGCGACGAGGATGTGAGGAGAGGGCCGATCCCTGTCCCCTGGCTCGTTGACGGCGCCGGACCAGAATTCAGATGGACCAGGCCCAGGTGGGATAGGCCGGGTGCCGGTTAAGTACTGCGTAGCTACCTACTTGGTGCCAGCAGCAGGCCAGAGAGAGGGCCGACGAAGAGCCAGTTGGGGAGAAGTGAGCAACGGCGTGAGAGCGAGGGAATTCGGTCGGCAGTGGTGGTGTTTTCTTTCTTCCTTCCTCTCGTGGTGTTGGCAAATATTTGTTGCTGGCAAGACTGGGGCTAGGCGTGTCTAAGTTCCAAAGTCGGGAGCCACGGGATTGACTGAGTGAGGCGTGTTGAGGGTGAAAGCAAGGTGAACGGCAATCCTATGCCAATCCCATACTAGAGGTAGGTACGGAGTAAGCTAGGTAGGTGCGTTAGGTAGCAGGCAGGGCAGGGCAGGCAGATAATCAGGCAGGCGCAGGGCAAGGCTCTTGCCGACGCTTGCACTTGAACAGCCGGTAAGGTGCCCGGTAAGGTACCTAGGGTAACAATAAGGTGAGTCCGGCCGGTTCAGCAGTTTTTTTGAAAGATGCCTTTGTACCTGAGCAAGAGGAGAAGAAGAAGAAGAAGAAAAGAAAATGTGAGACTAGGGTCAGGAACACCGGGGGGCAAAACGACGTGATCTTCAAGTATTTGTGTAGTGTATGTACCAGTCTTTTTCAGAGACACTTCAACAATCCAGTCCCAGTCCACCTTTGCTGGCGCTATCCACGTTTTTGCGAGCCGGAGGCGGCGGCTTCAAATCAGGCAAGGCCGAGTGCGAAATCGAGAAGCCTGGCCCGATTGAGGCTGGCCCATGGCCTCTTCTGGCGTCCCGAGGTACGTAAATCTGGGGCGGTGCCAAACTCTCCCAGCTGAGTTGCGGATACCATCACCAGCCTATCCAGGTCTCTCTCTACACGTGTAAATCGAATGAGAATCCAGAGAGCCACCAACACACGTACCGGTTTGCGACTCGCAGGCCATCACCAACTTCCTCCACAGTCCACACGTTGGCGCCTCTCATGCAGCTTGACCTCACGGCGAAACCCCACTGCAACAGGACCGACGGAAGCGCATGCATTGGTGGTGTCAAGACAAGGTATCAACATACGCAGTAGCTTGAAAGCTTGAGGGACGCCTACAGTGGTACCTGTGCGAGAACAAGTCCAGTCCCGTCCCGTCGCATTCGGGGGGCGTAACTGTCACTAGATTGACTAACAAGATGATGCTGCTGCTTGCTGCTGCTGCTGCTGCTGCTGCTTGCTGCTGCTGCTGCTGCTGCTGCAGTGGTGGGTCGACGATCCCGCTGTGGCATCCATTCTCCGGCAGGAAGAAGAATGTTTGCTAACCCAACACTGATGAGACCAGCAATGAGACTGCGTATCCGAGCTGTGCGTCTGTACCTCCCCTCCCACATTCTCTTCAAGTACATGCACCCCAAGCAGTCATGACTGATCAGTGTGATGATGATGATGATGATGATGATGAATATACGTACATGCAGCGACACGAATCCAATCCAATCCTAGAAAACTTCTCGGCAAGGACCGGCACCTTGGACAGCCTGGTAACACTTAGCACCTAAAGCATTGCTTACTTACGATGGTCCATCACCCTTCTTACTCAGACCTGCAGACAGTTGCAGATCGGACGCTCAAAAGAGGCATCGCATCGCACCGCACTGCACTCGCACCACGCCTTTTCCCGCCAGGCAAACCGCTAGCCAGACGCAAGGGAGACAGAGGGGGAAAAGAATGGCAAACGTCGAAAAAGGAAGCATAGGTGCAAGGAAAAACAAACAGGAAACCCCCAACGGAGCTAAAGCCAATCTCCTTCACTGCCTCCCATCGGAGCATGCAATGCCTGCAGATGCACGCACTTTGCAATTGTCTTCAGTCTAGAGCGCCATGGTCCATTCTGTCGCGCCCATTGGCAAAGTCGTCGTGAGCCAACAGTAAGCAAGGGAGGGAGAGTTTGCATCCTCCTCGTCAAGCCACATCAGCGAGCTTTACATGATTAATCATGAGATGAAACCTTGTTATTTCGTTGCGAGCCAGCTGCCGGCGACCCTTATCCTCAGAACAGACAGCCCACCCAATCGTCTCTCCTCTGCCATGCACCGTCCAAGACAGGCGCAACAGTCTCTCGAGGGGAAAGGGTCAAGTAGGGTCTGGGCGCGCGGACGGGACACGGACGGCCTCGACGATCCTACTCTACGCTCGTCTTGAATCGTCCTGACATGCAGCCTGATCCATGCTTCGGGCGAACATGTCGAGCTGTGCGCAATATGCGAAGCAGTCCGGAGACGGGCGCCTTCGCCCTTGCTTGGAAGTAGCCCGATATTAACACACTGCCCAAATCAATATTTGACAACTTTAATGTGTCCCTGAACAGACAGAGAGAGAGAGAGAGAGAGAGTCAAAGAGGTCAACGAGGGTCCAAGCCGGAACAGAACCCGAAGAGACGGCCGAGACAGGAGTTGCTCTCAGACGGAAACCCGATTGCCGTGCGCAAGGCTCTCGATAACGACCAAAGAAGAAAGAAACGAAACGAAGACACGCAGAGAAAAGAAAAGGATTTAATCAAGCTCCATCTTGGTGCATGCCAAATGTGAGGTGCTACTGCCATCTGCAGTAACGAAAAGTGGACCCCTCCCATCGTGTGGCTGAGATATGTCTCTGGCCTGCTCCAATGAAGTCGGGGATTTGTCTCGTCTCTTGCGTCTCTTGTCATTCTCTCACCATCAGCACCATCTAAGTCTTCCTTCCTGCTGTTACCACCACACGTACTCTTGGTACTCTGCTGTGACTCCGACCCCGACACCACCACCATCGCCAACCGGCTAGCTCGCTTGGCCGACTTCGCACCACCATTGCAGAGCAGCTGCTACGCAACGCAACGCAACGCAGTCATCTCTCCTCGCGGGGCCTGGCTCGCTGCACCTCAGCTGCATTTCGCTGCAGTGACTGCTGTACCCAAGTCCAACAATTGTCCGAAGGAATGGATCGGTTTGTCGTCCGGCCCATCCACCTCTTCACATCGGCTCCCCACTCGTCATACACTTCAGACTATCGGTACTTTTGGTCTACCTCGTCCACCCACCTGGCATCCCACCACACTTACTACACTACACCTAACCGACCAACCGCCCCCCTAACGATGTCGAGTCTGACGGCTCTCTGGTGACGGGTTCTTTCAGGTTCCTTTGTAAGGGTGTGATGCTCTATTCAGTGTTCCTGACTAAGGAACGCAGCAGCACGGCGGTTGCGCCAATATCGACGCACCCAAATCGCCATTTTCTCGTATGTGCGTGGTATCCGCCAGCCTGCTTCAGTCTGAGCCGTCTGTTGGCCCCGTATCGTCGTATCGTCGTCGTCCCCTCTCTGGCCGATTTGGGTCGGTTCGTCTCGTTTTGGCTGGTCTGCTCATCCGACCCCGCTGTCATCCGTCATTCTCAAGTCTCGCCTCGCGACCGGGAAGGGGAACGGGTAAGCTTGCCTCCAGCCTGCGCGTGGTTGACTCGTCGATGTCCTTACGGATACAACACCACCATCGACCGCCGGGTTAGCTCGTGCAAATCAGAGGCCGACGAACCTCGACAGCGAACCGAGGAACCCGCCACATCCACTGGGCTTGAGCCACCACCAGGGGAGAAAGGCAAAAAGCAAACACACTGCGACAATGAAGCACCTCAACCAACTCGGGAATTGTTTCATTTCACTCGGCGTGGTCGCCCGCTGCCGCTCCCCCGACCCTGCCGTGTCAAAGGAATTTGAGAATCTCTGCCCCGAGCATCTGCAAGCGCGCCTCTTCACAGATTGAGACGATTCAGAGTTACTCATCGGCAATCCGTGCGCCCGAAGATTATCGCTCCAGTGCGAACTGACAGTGGCATCTGACGCTATCACACCAATGTCTCAAGCCCGCGTCCTTGGACCCGAGAGGTGCAGAGGTGCGGCCTGCATCTCCTCACTACCTTTGGGGGCGGAATGTGCATGCATCCATGAGACGTTTTCTTGCTGCAATTCGGCGTCGGTCTGTGACCACTGCTGTTCGACTTTCTGCCAGAACCTTCAACGACGGGTTGCAAGTCTCTGTCTTGACTGCTTCTCAGAGCATTATTACTGGCTAGCTGCCTCACATGCCCCTCCTTGTCTCAAAATTGTTCCACGAGAACTGCAGCCAACCAACTTTGATCTCGTGAGTTGTCGACCGAGGAGAAAACGTCGTCACCCGTGCCGTTCATGCGATCAGCCGCTCCTCTCCTCTCCATTCCCTCCCTTCGCGCGGGGAACGCAGGTGGGGTTCCTGGCAGCCTACGCAGTAGCTACAGACGGATACAAAGCACGCAGGAAGGGCCATGCCATGCTGCCGCAGTTAGCCTCTGTTGCGCGGCTAGCTCTGGTCTGCCTCGAGTGCCAGCCAGCCAGCTTGGGCCGTGAGCCGGGCCTTTCGCGGCTTGAGATTCCAACTCATCAGCCCAGCATTGCCATCGGCAGTCCGGATTGCGTCCGGATTCTCCAAGGCGGGGCGCGCCAAAGTTGGGTCCGTCAACCCAGACACGCACATGGCCGAAGCCGATCGAATGCCAACGGGGTCACTGAGGTGTCAATCACCACACCACGTTGTCGCCAAGAACTCGCGGATTCCACCCGTCTTCGTGTCTCTTTGTCCTGGAAAAGATCTTTTGGCAGGACCTGTCTTTGCCAACGACCTGATGAGGTTATCAATTCGCCCGCGACAGAACGCCCGGCGAGGATCTGTTCCGGAATGGAAGATGCGGATACGGACACTGCCATCTGGTCCCAGCCACCTGGAAACTTCACTTCAACCCCGGAATGCAGGCAGGGCAGACCCCACTCTAAACCTAGCGCCGCCAGTACGCGCCAATCAAACACGGCCCGTGGGCCTTGTTGCTCTCCCGGCCTCGATCGTTTGCATCGAGTCCAGCCAGAAGATTTTCACATCCAACCAAGTTTACAGATGCCAAGCTTGCGCCAGACAGGTCAAACCGGGAAACGGCTCGCTCAAACGTTCTTCACGACGCTCTTCAACGTGTCTGACCTCTCACTCGTTTTCTAATGCCCATGCGGCTTCATTCGCCCAAACATGGCGATTCCTTCAGGAGACATGGCACGCAAACAGGGGACCCGCCAGAGCGTGTCTTCTCGTTGCCTCAACGGATCCAATGCCACATGGAAGCATTCTCCAGCATTGGCGGGAATTCCACATTCAAAAGTCATCTCGCGTGTTGCTAGCAATCCGAAAACAAGTCTTGGCCGTCGTTGCTATTTCGACGAACGCATAGCCTCGAGAGGGACTTAAAAATAGCAGGATCAACCTTGAAGTCTGTCCATGGATGGGAAATGAAAATCTCCGCTTGTCCAAGCGAATTCCGCGATGAGTGGGCCGCAAAAACTTCAGAGTTGAGATGTCACTCGGGGATCCAAGCCACTTCGGACGACCCATACGCGGCGCTTAGCCAGCAGGGGCTTTCGTTTCTTTGTTCTTGACTCATCGGCGTCGTTGAATCCAAGGGCCGCATGCGTACTAGGGGAGACCACAGCAGGCATCCCAACTCCACACATTCGATGAAGATTTTGATACAGATTTTCTCGGCTTTTTGTGCTACTGCCCGCAGGCCGTTGAACCTCAGGGAGGGGATGTGAGCGGCAATTGGCTGTCGATACAGGGCGGCTTTCAGGCCCTGCAGCGGACGAGTTTCGAGCGCAGATGAGCCGTGTGCCGGATATACGACTCGACGGGCTCCGCTTGTGCTGCGAAGGGCATGAGGCCAGGAGCTCTCCCGCGGAACTCTTGAGGCCTGGCAGGGCCTCCGGACGGACGCAGCCGGTCAATCCGTCTGTGCAACCCAGGCCACCCGTTATTAGGGGGGACAATTCGGATTCACCGGGGTGTCTAATGACGGATCGGGGAGAGAGGACGAACGAACAAAAAAAAAAAAAAAAAAAAAAAAAAAACCCGTTGGTCATGGGGCAGCCGCAAGTACCGAGTCGACCTCGTGGCAACAGCATGTCAGGAGGATTCGAACGAGTGGTTTGAGCAAAAGGGATGGCTAGACCCTCCATTAACAAAGACCAAATATAGCCGGTCAATGTTGTCTGGACTTTTGGACTGCTCGCCAAAGCCCCCAAACTGGAGTCCAAGAGTCCCATTGGCGTCGACAGACGGCATATTCAAGCGTAAAAGGTGACAGCCAAGTGGAAAGACAGCACGCTCAGGGTGGAGGCAGAGCCCGAGCTCGCCGCCGATCGTCACAGGTTCAGATTCACGGTTGCACGGAGCCGGGGCCACGAGAGCCCTGCAACTTTGCACCCGTCCACTAAGGCAAGGCATGGCATGCTCTAGCCCTTGCCTTGTCCTCTGCGCCCTGTTCCCTTCCGCCAAACGGAATTGCACTTGCCAAACTGCTAGGGGGAGCCACAGCCTACGGGTGTTCTTGAGCTGGTTTCTAGGCATGCAGCGTCCAGGGTCCTTGCCTGCTTCAGGAGCCATGAGGTCATCAAAACCCATGCTCTCCTTAATCTCTCCGCAACAGGTTGTTCCTGGAAAGCAAGTTGGTTGAAACACTTGTTTTTTTTTCTTTCTTCTTTTCGTCGCCCCTCAATGTCAACAAGATGTAACCAACAGGCAACGGAGACTTCGCACTGGAGCATTCGAGCATTCGAGCACCCGAGCGAGATTACTGCTGACAAACGCCGTTTTCATTCACCTCCTAGATTCCTAACGCCAAAGAAATGTTCGAGAACAGCTTGAGAAGAACTAGCAAAAGACGCCGGCCCAAGTCTGTTTCCCACGCCGTTAACGCTCAACGTCTAATCCCGAGTTTTCAACCCCCTAATAACCTTGACTTCGTAATTTCGTTGCTCGCATTGTCGACCATGGTGATGCTTGACTGACCCGGCTAATAAGCTTCATTCAGCCATCATGGGTTGATATTAAAGCTGCTTCTTCAGTCCGCCAAAAGAACCAATGCCGTCCGCCACATCGGCCGCCTGCTTGTTCCCCTTGAGTTGGTCTGCCGGGGGGGCTTGTTAGTTGGGTTATCTCGGGATATTTTGCGCCCCATGGTTGCCGCTGTCAAAGACTTACCATCGACAAAATCCTGGCCGGCCTTCTGCCCCTGAGCCTGAAGTTTCTTCTTCTCGGCTTCCGCCTTTGCCTTGAACATCATGACACTGGTGACGATAAGTGGTTAGCCATTGCCGCAAGGACGGTCGCGAGATCCAGCAGGTGCTTTCTGCCTCCGTCAAACTCACCCAATCTGCTCGATGATAGGGTCCAGCATTCCCTGCTGGTACGCAAAGAAGCCTCCGGCGAACACGGCGACGATGATCGCGAGGGAGATGAGGAGGGACTGCGTGGTTGACGACTCCATTGTTTCTGAATTTGTGTGTGAGAAGTTGTGTTTTCGAAGTTGATGTCTAGGGGCGCAGAGGCGTTCTGTGTCTATGAGGTTCGCCGTGAATCACAAGCGTGAGATGTTACTACCCTTCTCTTTCCATATTTCCCTCCATCTACTCTGCTCGTTTTATATCTCTCCAAGCATCGTCCTCAAAACTTGCTGGTTCGCAGCTTTCCCTCGTTGTGTGCAACCCCGCGGGAGCCAGATGATCGGCAGTGACGTCCTCCGAACCTGATTGCGTGGGGGACAAGGGTGAACAAAATCAGGGTCCTCGCCCACCTTTTGCCTTGTTGGAACCAAGATTCAGCCTGCGAACCGCGTCAGCGGGCAGCGAGAACAACATCATTCCTCTGGCGGGTGAGATCAAAGACTGGGCCTATTTGCCCCGGGAGCATACGCAATTATCCGTGTCTTTCTTTTGTACGTATGGATGTTTTTCGTAAACCCCCCGATGAAGTCGCACGAGACCCCACCCGGCCGGAAGCCAAGTGTGGCAATCGGCATGATGACTTCAGCGACGTGGCGGGGGAGGGGGAGCACAACCGGGTGGTGGGCTGTTCTGGAACCCCCCGGCTGTAGCGATCTCATCGTGCATGCTGACGGCTAGCATAAGGGCGTGAGGATGTAGTGTCGGGGCCGTGTTCCTGCTGCGCTGGCATTGATTGCTCGTGCTCTATTATCACGCTTCTTAAGGTCGGCAGTTGCTTTTCCTTATACGGCGCCCGAGCAGTTCACTCGCTTGACTAGCCAAATGTTGGTCTGGCCGGTATGAAGATTATGCTGCCGCGTAGAACGCTGGACGGATGAAGACGGCCGTTGGTTTCCTGGATTGGCATCTATCGGTTGGCGGCTTCAATTATTGAGTTACGCTCATTTGAGTCTGTAACGTCAAGATATTTACACCGCAGGGTCTGGAGAAGTAAGCGTTTCTCTGTTTACGCCTCAAGTGAGTGCTGGCGTCAAGCAGCAGATGTTGATTTTTGTAACAAGGTTCCAACTGCCCTTTCGCTTCTGGTGAGTTCTTGTGCCCCTCGCGTGTTCCTCTCCGACCTGGGAGTTCGGGAGCGAGTGTGACATTCTTCCTGAACACTATCTATGCCATCTTCGAGCAGACGGGAAGGGCTAATGAGATTGTTCTGTGTTTGCTGTAGTCGTTCACTACAGGTCACATGAGTCGATCATTATAGCACGCGAGGAATGCTTTAATGGGATGCAGCTCTATGCTGAAGAACGTGAGGTCAGGGGGCAACAATCGTCTCTGGCAAACATCCTCGGCGCCGATAATGACGTCCAGGGTCGGGTGTATGCCCCTGTTCCGGGCGTTACGCTTATTCACGCCCACATGCCATGGTTCTGGTGTCTGATCATAATCTACCAGCCGGCTACGATACATCCAGCACTCCAGGAGGTCGCCAGAAACCTCAACAATATTCTTCTCCTGTAAACTCATTGAAGGCTTACAGCATCGAGTGAACTAGCGATGGAACAGGGGCCAAGTCGTCATCTTGATATCACCGCTTCGCTTTAATGAAAACATGACGAATTCTACATTCGATCTCAAGCTACTCCACCACGCCAAGTCGGACTGTATTGAAAGCCATTGCGACCCAACTCGTTGCCTCCGACGATGCGTCAGTTTTCGGTGTTGTGTGAGTACGTATGTAATCACTGTCTAGAGGAGACTTTGGTGGGATCCGTCCTCTTGCCGTATAGATGACTTGGTTTCTTGAAACAACAGATCGGCCTCCGGGTGGCATCACGTAGAATCAGGATGGCGTTGACAGGTAGGTGTGGACACCTGCCGGTGTTGCCACTAAGCCACAAGGCTCGTGAACGTTGTGCGGCAGTGTTGATGTAGCGAGCTTTCAGTCATTTGATATGCTCGGTGAATTCATGTAGATTTCAAGGATCACAACTTCCACCGACCATCTGAGCTTCGTGACGCGGCCAGACAGGCAGTTGACAACGACCACAACTGAATACTGACCCATGGGCGACACCAATAGCTCTCTGCTCGAGGTGTTTTCTAATCATAGGTCAGTCACACAAATATCTTCGTGTGCTCGGAAAAGTGCTTCAACAGGCCAGCTCTGGCCTTGACCATAGTCCGATCCGAGAGCTCCTAATGCCAGATATGCTCATGCGGTTTGGTCTGCAATCACACGGCGGTGACGCTTCGTCAGTAGATCAAGGGCTAAGAATGGGATGAATTCAGACGAGTATCGCCCTTATGTCAAGATGTGAAGCTCTCATAGTGTGACTCAAGGGTATTGATTGGTGAGCTAATACCAGCCGCGAACGATCGTTCCCGGTGTCTTTCAGGGATTCCCACGTATGATGTCTGAATCTGCAAACAATGTGACTGCTTCATGGTAGGAAGTTGTTGTCTCCCCTTGTCCAAATTCCATCAAATCTCGCGAGAGTGTTGGAACGGTCCAGACTGCGGACTAAAGCAACTTACTTGACTTGTGGCTACGATCAACCCGTGGGCTGTATGGTCGACTAGTAGGCGTATTGACTTTGACGATCTTCAGGGGAATACTGGCGAGACATTGTTGGTATGGGAGGGAAGGGTGTCCGAGCCTGAGGCTCTCGTGATGCGTTTCGATGCTGAGCAGTTGGTTTATCTCCCGGGCACTTTTGACGATCACGAGAATGCTTCGCTGGTGCTTGGCTTATGTGAACACAGGGTGTGGTGCTGCTATCTTGAAGAAAACAATACGATGCCCCTGTATTGATTTACTCGGATGAGGACAGGCTGTTGATATGAACTTGATGATGAGGATAAAGAAAGCGTATTACGCCCAGCCCCCTGTGGGGATACTTTTCTCGTGGCTACGAGGGGCTCTTCAACTGTAAAGTCATCTCTACGCAACTTGAGTAGAGAGATCAACATCCTTTCTAAAACGTCGGGTGAAGCCACCTCGAGAGCATAGCCGGGAACCTCACCAACACGTTTGACGGAGATACAGGCAGCTGAAATGCATTCGGCCGTGTTACGTTGAAGATTACAAGAGGTTCTTCGTCAGAAGTATCAACAACGCAAGTATCAACTCTTTCTTCTACTATAGAGGTCACAAGTCTTGACTCGTGTAGTATATCGGTATGAACAGTGCCCTATACTAGGTAAATCTCGCATAGAAAGGTTGCCAGAAGCCGTCTCGCAAGCACAGTTTCTGACAAGGTTTAAGCTCGGTGGCCCAGAGTTGACATGCTTAATAAGTGAGTCGATTGGTTGCATGTTCTCGACACGGGAGGCCCAGTCTAGGTTTCTTTACGAGGTCGGAGTGGCCTTGAGAGAATATAGGTGAGAGAGTGTATCTTAATCAAAAGCTTACTTCATATCGACTGAACTGCAGCCTGATGAAAAGGCAGTAGTACAAACTCAGATTTTGTTGTATACGGTCGATGGCAGCTCATGAAGCGAAGTGAGGTTGCGGTTTAGAGCTGAATGACAAGCGTAGGGTATTCGCATGATAGACAGCTGTACCTAGAGCTACTTCTGCGAACTTCAGTTAAGCAGGCACTGCTTTGATTCCCTCAATGTCCAGATAAGTCTGTTGAAACGGAACGTACATTGAAAAGATGATACTGACCTAGCTAGTCATGTGTGGATGATTGGTATCTAAGTATGTTGACCTCCAGCAATCATCACATACGACCATACCCACTGGAGAACTCGGGATCCCGTCCGCTCTCCCATAGATAAGCCAGTGAGGGCTGGAGTAGTAGCCGGGTCGGTGACGACCGGCGAATGCCCGGTGTTGTATGTTTTGCTCATCTCCTCTTTTTGCTGATAGCCTTTGAACGTATCTAGGAGGGCGACGACGACATGCTCGCCCCAGCTATCATAATCACATCCGAGCAAACAACATACGCCTTTTGAATTAAGTCTCAGCTTTGCGTTCTCTAGCTTCCTCCTAACTCATCTTGCGAACGCGTTCAGTTATATAGTCAGTTTCAAGCAGCGGTCCCATGTCCAGGCACCCGTGCACCTTCGGAACGCCTGAAGTGCCTGAGACTTTACTACCATACTTACCAGGAGGTCAAACGAGCCTTGAAATTGTGCCGTGTTCAATCGTCTTGAAGTTTGATGCTCAAGCCTCCTCTTACGCAAGAATTTCCAAACCGAGTATTAGTTCAGCGAAGTCCTAGCCTCATTGGGTTGCTCAAATCTTCTCACTTATCAACAGCAGAAGCATCTCAGATTTCCATCTCATCACTTCTCGCTCTGTTGTATCACTATCACACTCCTTAAGTCTATGATTGAACTCCAGATCCCGAACTTGGGCTTATACCAGTCTTGGCTGAGAGCCTCAATCGGGGAGTAAGTAAAACCGCATTCCTTTCAACAATAGAGGGGAGGGCGACCTTGTGCCGGAAAAGGTACTTTATCCAGTAGTTGAGAAGGACTAAAATTAGGCAGATGGACAAGGCTAGAAGCTCTAGATAGCCCAGAGATTCACAGACCAGACAGACGTGTAGCCGACCTGCCGAAGGTTCCTGCAGGATATGTGGTTGAGGATGAGTTCCACAACCTCGGCGGGTGGCTTGAACGCCATGGACATCTTTTGAGCCTGGCCATCAATCTGCCATCTAAACTCTAGGCGTTACATGAAATCCAGGAAGTGACATTGCAACATTCTTAAATCAAACGAGCGAGGGGTGGTGGATGGTAGAGACTCTCCCACTGACCCACATTTCGACATCCAACCAATCAGACCCAGCCCTTTTCCAACATGAGAACCTCTCCTCCTCCATCAACCCATCGCCAAAACTTTCCCTCAGCCAGCGCCATTGCCGATTCCCTCACCGCGTCCAATCCGCCAAGGTTGCTGCAGTAAGGAAACCAGCCACCAGACGACCTGCTCGATGAGCCATCCGACTGACTGTGTACTAGAGCCGGTGATGCCGTCAAGCTCTTCTGCGTAATCACCCACTCACTTCCTTCATCCACGCATCCACCCACCCACGCACGAGCTCAAGATGTTAAAGTAAGCTTAAAAACTCCTCCCACTCTCTGCCGGCCACGTCTTGGCATGGGATGTTCCACTTCAAGTCGCGCCCGCTAAGCTGACACCCGCACGCCCACAGAGCCTACAAGAACCTGTCTCCCAAGACCCGCCTCGGGTTTGGCGTCGCCGTCCTGGCCTGGGGCGGAGCAGGCCTCTACCTTTCCGACAGGGCTGAGGAGAAGTACCAGCCCACCGTCGAGGAGAAGGCTGTTGTCGACAAGTACGTCCCCAAGGTTCACGTCGTCGACAGGTCGTGAGGCAGAAGTCAAGAGACCAGACTACGATTTTGTGAGGGACGGTGTCTCTGGAGCAGTCACAATCATTCAAGGACAAAGTGGTGATTTTGTACAGTCGATTCAATTTTGCAATGTCTAATCTCTAAGTTCATGCCGACTTCCAAAAGAAGCACTGAGAAACTGCGCTGGCGGTAGACCGCTGCTGCGGACCGCCTTTTTTTGTTTTCGCGATAAACGACGAGTACCACCCATTTTGAGACATCTAACATTAGACCAGACCAGCCTAGCCGTGCGCAACCGCTTCAACGAAAATCATTATGAGCGAAAAGCCATGAATATCGTGACAACCTCGCCGGGCCACCTGTGGTGTCACCCGAGAGCCTCCCAAGTTCTATCTGATCGCAGTCTAATGCAGTGCCAACTCCACCATCCCCGTCTATCATTGCGCAAAACCACCCGCCACAAGATGCATATCAAAAATAACCACCGTGTCCGGCTTTGATGCAGTAGGGAATCGAGGTTGCTTTTCAACAACAACGCGTATGAGTCGATGAAAACGGATCCGTGAGGATACAACGTGAAAAGGAAAATGAAAATGAAATGAAAAAATAAAACAAACGCCACCAAATGCAGATGAGTTTTGTTGTGTCAGAGAGTGCCGCCGGCCACTGTGCTGATATCCGTCTGAACTGAAGGGATTCCCGGGTCTTCCACCACCGCCGAAAGATGTTTGAAAAGTCGCGCCAGGTCGAGTGTGAGGTTTTTCGACCCAAAATCCTTGTCGATTTCTCCAACCGATCCCAATTCCTCGCCCCTCGAGGCTCCATCCGTTTGTACCCATGTCTTCACCGACTTCAGAAGTTGCATCACCTGCATGAAGCGACGATCCGAATCCATCTGCAGATCCGTTGCCCGCGTGTGCTTCAACATGTATCTCGCCAACCAGTAGAAATGGATGCCATCTCTAGAGAATCCATATCTGCGCGCGTTCTTGGCCATACCAGGGGGAAACTGATTGACCATGTCCGCGTCCCAGTTGACCTTGAACTTTTGCAGCGCCACGCGGAAAGATTCTTGAACGTGAGCGGGCATCGCTTTTGTGGCGGGGTCGACAGGTGTTGCTCTTCCGCTGTTTGTACCAGTGCCATCAGATCCTCCATTCACCATCCAGTCACTCAACGGGGGCGTCGCGTAACCCTTCATTACGGCGTTACCGTCCAGTTGAGCGCGTCGGATCAAGGAGAGGATGGCGTGGATCAGGATGAACTTGCCGTACAGGTTTGTGCTGCCAGGTTGTATCTGATACGACCCGTGCAACAGCGCTCTGAGGGCAAGGTCCATCTCCGGCTGTTTGCTGCGTTGTGTGCCATTCGGGTTCTTTTGTCGCACAAGCTCCCCCCCGTGGAAACCGAGAGCGTCCTCACAATCCTTCTTCGTCCGCGCATCCCAAGCAGCGTCGTCCGAAGGAAGAGGTATGCGCATCTCGAAACTGTCGAGTTCGGAGTTGGCGTTGAAATAAAGTTCCATGGCAGAGTTGCAGAGGAAGATAATGTGCATGAGGCGTATCCGCTTTTCCTGTTCAACCCACACACCCCAATCGAATGTGGAGACGTCGAAGTTCTGAGGGGTAAAGTTGACTTGGTGCAGCAGGCTGAAGAGGGGCATGGCTGTGGAAACTTCCATCAGACGCAGTTTGCGAGTCTGCTCCGCCATTGCTGGCAAGATCTCACGCGCGCTTTCACGGTGCCCAGGTGTGCCGTTCCAGAGCAGCAGAATTTGGAGCAGCATAACAGCCTGAAGTTCCTCAAGCTCGCGACTGCTATCGCCCGAAGAACTGTTGTCAGCGTTTCCAGTCTGCCGTGAGCCCACGGTGTTGGCCAGGAATGGGACATCGCGGATCAAAGCCGCCCGAAGGAAGTTCATCATGTCGCGCACGTGATCTGGAGAGAGACGGTCTGAGTAGCAGGCGCCCATGCAACACATGCCTGCAAGTAAGCCAGTATACGATTCCAGGATACGGAACGTCGGGGTATGAAGGATGGGGAAGTGCACATGGAAGTGCGTGTACTTCTCCAGAAAATCGCGAATGTTTTCGGCCGAGAAATACAGGTTGAAGCCGGCGCTTTCGTTGGTAATCGGGGAGCCGGGAGGGTAGAAGAAATTTAGGATCTGGTTGGAAATATGGGTGTAAGGGTCCTGAATCGATGGCGGAACGCCCCAGGTAGAGAAGAATAGGGAATCGGCGGAGTGGGTTGGGCCAGGGAGACCTTCAGTTCTTTGGGTGCCAGCATTAGGCTCTTTGTTGGTTGCGATCTGCGTCTGTCCAAGATTAGGAGTTGTTTCGAAGGTATTTGCGTAGGTTTGTTGCGCACCAGCCTGGAACATTTGAGACCAATCAAGGCCCGATTGTTGGTTCGAGTTCGACCCGCCATACATGGACATTCCATTTTGACCCGGGGGCATATTGTAGTTTTGCATCTGTTGATTCATATTGGGCGTCATGGAGCTAGGGACATCGCCGTTGTATGCCTGCTCGAACTGGCCGTTACGGCCCTGAGCATCCATGACAGAACCTGTCAAACCCCTTCTGTCTTGGTTACTGCCATTATCAATTCTGGTCAGGCTGCTGGAGCGAGACAGCTGGCTCTGATCGTTCGCGAGGTTGCCCATTCCATCCGACACAGGCATCATACCGAAGGGCTGAACCATGCCATCCGCAGGGATATTACCTAGACCATTGAGGTGGTTCAGTCCGCCATCCTGACCAAGAGCCGCCTTCTGCGCAGCAGCGTTCTTCTTGACGTGGGCCTGAGGGTGAGACAAGTGGCTAGCACCAGTCGGATTGCCTCGGCGAATGGAGCACTTCTGGAAGTGACGCTTGAGAATGTCACTACGCGAGAAAGTGTCGCGGCACAGAACGCACATGTAGGGGCGGTCACCCGTGTCTGGGAGTCGCGTTTTGGTCAGCGTCAGCTTCGGGGGTCTCAATTGGGGGATACTCACGGCGCAGGAGATGACGCTTCAAGTGCTTGGCGTGGAGGTAAGTCTTGGTGCAGTGAGGGCACGGGAACTTGCCGTCCGCATCCTTGACGGGAATGACGGTGCTCTTTGCGTTGCCAGGGCCAGCAGGAGTGGCGGCAGGGCGTCCAGGAGCGCTGGGAAGGATGCCGCGGCGGCCCTGAGAGCCAACCACGTGAGTAGGCTGGTCGCCATCGCCCATACCTCCAGGGAGAACGGAGCCAGGTCCGTAGGGAGAGTTCATGCCGGGCTGAGGCATAACGCCACCAGCAGGCATGGGGCGAAGGACGGGCGGGACGCGACCGGAGGCAGGAGCAGGCGCGATGGGCTGCGGGTGAGAGGAAGCCATCGTGGTCTGGGGCAGCATAGACTGAGTGCCGTAGCCCTGGGGCGGGGGAGGGTACTGGCCCATCTGCTGGTAAGGACCGCCGCGTCCAGCCTGAGCTCCAGGTTGCTGAGGGTAGGCGGGCATGTTGTTCGCAGAGCCCGGAGTGTTCGGGGTCGCGGGAGTGCGAGGAGTGTGAGGGTTGCTGCCGTACATCTGGTTCATGGCCGCGGAGGTCTGCGGCTGGAGAGGCGGCAGAGTCTGGTGAGGCAGGGGAGAGTTGGTGTGCTGCAGCTGGTGAGGCGTGATTGCGGGCGGCGACGGGTAGGAGGCCGAGCTCGTGTTTATACCATTGGTAGGGTACTGGGAAGCGTCCATGCTATCCGCGAGTCTGATGGCCTTTTGTCGAGACAAAGGCGCACAGAGCTTCGAGTTGCGAGGTGTCGAGACGCGTTCCTACGTCTGTACGGGGACTCGTCAACGGCCTCGTGGGAAAATTTTGTGGGACAAGGACAATGAAGTCGTCGACCCAGCCGATCTGAATTTTCTGCGCGCGCCGAGCAGAAAGGAAATACTCGTGTGAGTGCAGGAGAGAGGTCGAGGAGCTCGAAGACAAATTCCACCAGTGAATGAATGATGGAAATCGCGAACCCAAGAAAAGAGACAACACGCGAAGAGGTGTTGTTTTGTGAGAAGGTGGGTTTTGTGGTGGGATGAGGCTCCAGTTGATCCCGTTTGGAGGTGGTTTTGGGGAGGGTCGGGAGTGGGTCGACGGGGCTCGATCCTTCTTATTTTTTTTTTTCTCTCTCGCGTTGCTCTTTTTCGGCAGAAAAAAAAAAAGCTGTCAGGTACCTGGCGGCGCCGAGAGGGGGTCAGAAAAAAAAGTGGTCTTGCCGGGGTGGGTGCCGAGGGTGTGCGAAGCAGGAACCGTTGAGTAGTGGTCCGTCCAAAGGGTGGAGGAAAAAAGGGAAGATGTGGGTTTGGACGTCGCCCCTTCTGGGAGGAGTGGATCCTGTCTGCCCTTTATGAAGGCCCTTTTTCGGAGAATGTGTGGGAGGTTGGACCGTTGGTCGCTTGAGTTGGTTGACACCGTGGTGGGCGATGGGAGACAGAGAAGAGAAAAGGTGTGGATGGTTGGATGGGGGGGGGGGGGGGGGGGGTTCGGTAAGTGATGAAGGCAAGTGGGCAAACTTCCTTGCTCCAGCGGCAGGCGCGAAAGGTACCTGGGATGAATTTTTTTTCGTTTTGTGCTGGTGACTGGGCGCGTAGGTTCTCGATCTGGTACAGAGGGAAGGTACAGACAGGACGGTTTGCTGCGCGTGAACCAAGTCGAGTACAGCACAGCACAGTTTCCAGGTATCGTGTGCAGATGGTGACCAGAACAAGAAAGTTGGAGACCGCGGTACAAGATCAAAGCATCTGCGGTGGATGACGCCTGGTGTAAATTTTTCGGGGGGAGGGTGTGGGAGTGGTGAAGTGAGAGGTGTGGGAGGTGAGCCGGGAGGGGGGGCAGGAAGGGAAGCGGACCCGTTTTCCTTTTCCTTTTTTTTCCTCTCTCGGGATGTCCACTTCGGGGCTAATTGATAAATATCAGAGGATTTGCCGCGTCCGCGATTCGGTTCTCGATGGAATTCGGGTCGAGTCAGGCTTGCTGGGCAGCAGATAAAAGGTCGCAGTTGGGATGAGGACGGAGAGGCAAAACGAATGAAGGACGAGAGGAGATGGAAGGCAGAGGAAAGTCCCAAGGAGAAGAGAAATTCAAATACACAACACGAAGAAGGAAGAATAAATTGGCAGGCAAAGCCAGAAGGGTACAAAGGCACAAGTACCCGCCTGGCTCACCATGCCGCTCTCTGCCAGGGAAGTCGAGAAAATTTCGAGGGAAGCAGCTGCCAATGGCCACAACCTGATGCCTGCCCAGGGCCTGCTCTTGCACTGCTGCTGCTGCTTCCTCGGAGATGGTCCTATGTACACAGGGTGAGCACTGTGAGCGGCGACTGTACGGTCAGGTAATGTGTATGATCAGATACCGTGGTGCGGTACCGTACCGTAGCAGACAGACAGGACGACGAGGATGACAAGGCCCTTGAGCTTTGGCCAGGAAGGTGAAGGTCAAGGGGGGACGTCATTCAGGAGACGGCGGTGTGCACTGAGGAAAGAAGCACCAGAAAAGAAAAAGATGGTGAGGTAATGCGAACTGTCGGCTCGGTCGTCGTCCAGGCGAGTGTCAAAATCGAGCTACCCTTGCCTGGCTTGTCATTATCCGTACATGGCTGGCCCGCCCAGCAGTTAGGCTCACGCTTTGCCGGGACGCAGGCCTGTCAACATTTGCACAGGCTACCCGACGCCTTCAGGGTGTGCCATTGCCTCCAAACAGGGCGGTGACGCGAACCTAAACCACCCGATCGTCCTCACCTTCTCTTAGCGCCGAATCTGCGGGTACGGCGAAACGGAATCACACGGACTGCACTATTAGGTAGGTAGGCAGGCAGATAGAAAGAATTCCTTGCCGTAGATTGATAACTGCGCCTTGGGGGCTGGACGCGTGAGATGTGAGAGAGTGATGGGAGCGAGAGACTACACGAATAATTCGCAGTCTAGCGCGAGATGAGGTGAGAGAAACAGGCATGTCATCGTCAAAGTCTGCATTAGATCAACGGGCTATGCTATGCCCATGCCATCCTTTATCCATCGCTGCGTTATGCTCGCTGAATACCTCTACCTACAAACCCTGGGCTCTTTGACAGGCTTCTACCGGTAGGTAGGTAGGTAGGCAGGCATGTTTTCTCAACTGACCTCACCGTCGGCGCATCGGCCGAGTCCCCAGGGTATCGAGTCACTGTCTCACTGTGTCTGCTGCTCAGGGCAATCACATCCCATACTGGTACTCGTCGTGCGCATGCCTTCCCGCGTGATCCTCATCAAAGATTGTGCCAATTTCTCCAGGGAAACCCTCACCTGGTCGCATCTTGTTACCTCATATCTCTAATGAGGCAATAAGGAAAGTGAGGGGAAGGGAAGGAAATAATCTTTTTTTGCACCAGTGCTTTTCCGTCATGTCAAGGAGGCGTACGGGAAGGTGCCTGTCTCCTTCGTGACCTCCCTCCCTGGCAGGCAAGGCAAGGCAAGGCAGGGCACTGTGACTTTTTGGCCTTGCCTTGGCTCCCATGCCTGAGATATTTGCACCTGCCTCCTTTTACAGGCCACCAGGTAGGTAGGCGGGCAGGTAGTGTAGGCAATGGCGGAACGAACTCCGCATCACACACCTTCCCGAAAATGAAACCCCAGTTGAGCATGTTCGGCGTCTCTGCACTGCACCACTGTGTCGTAAGGTATCGTGTTTGCATCGCATCGTATGGCACCTTGGGTATGGGACAAGACAGTGCTGCGTCTGTCCGCACTATCTCAGGTACGTAGGTATCTGGTATCTGTCTGCGCCTACCTTCGTGCCTGCCGAGAGCGACGATGGACGAGCGAGTGCGGTGCCTTCCTACCTACCTGATGGCTGATGGACGAGGACATGGACGACTCCTTAGTCGCACCTTCCCAGCTCATGCGTGGCCCCTTCCACGTCTTCCACAGCTTCTACGCCTTCCATGTCTTCCATGGTCCCCGTTCTTTCAGTCAGCTCCTCTTCCCGACCCGGTTGTCGTTCCTCGTGCGCTTTTGCCCCGAACATTGTCGTCCTTGCCTTAGTTCTGTAGAACGCACCCACCCCCAAACCTTACCTCAGCACCATGGCCATGTCTGGTGGCCTGTAGCCTGTGGTAGGTTTCCCAGGGAAGGGACGTCGGTTCGGCATAGGCAGAGGGGGGCCCCAATATATCCCCCCCCCCCCCCCCCCCCCCAAACTCCAACTCCCAGGCCCCAGGAAAACCCGAGATGAGATTCCCTCGCATC